>NC_082698.1:73604592-73845111 GCF_949987515.2 Delphinus delphis | reverse complement strand
CAGCCTCCAGAAGGAACTAGTCCTGCCAACATCTTGAATTTATCCCAATGAGACTGACCTCCAGAAACTGTGTTGTTTTAAGCCACTGAGATTGTGGTAATTTATTCCAGCAGCATCCGGAAACTAATATGTAATCCTTGCCAATACATTCTAAGTGTTGATTTCTCAATTTTTGCCAATCTGTTTGTTGTACAGTTTTGTCTCATTGTAGATTTAATTGTTATTTTCCTGATGACGAATAATATCAAACATCTTTTCATCTGTCTATTAGTCATTTGAGTTTACTCTTTAGTAAAATGCCTGTTCAACATTTTTGCTCAGTTTTTCTATTGATTATTCTTTTTTCTTATTGATATAGAAGCTTTCTGTATACTCTAGAAATTGGTGCAATGAGAGTTAAATGTGTTACAAATTGGTAAATGTCCAATTGTTTGGACAATCTTCTCCCAAGATTGTCGTAGCTTGTATTATCACCCCTTTGTGTTTCTTTTTAATATAAATTTATTTATTATTTATTTTTGGCTGCATTGGGTCTTTGTTGCTGCACGTGGGCTTTGTCTAGTTGCGGCGAGCGGGGGCTACTCTTCGTTGTGGTGCATGGGTTTCTCATTGCGGCGGCTTCTCTTGTTGCGGAGCACGCGCTCTAGGCACAAGGGCTTCAGTAGTTGTGGAGCTCAGGCTCAGTAGTTGTGAGGCTTAGTTCTCCGGGGCATGTGGGATCTTCCTGGGCAAGGGCTCGAACCCGTGTCCCCTGCATTGGCAGGTGGATTCTTAACCGCTGTGCCCACCAGGGAAGTCCCTGTGTTATCTTTTGATGGAGACAATGTCTTAATCTGTGTAATAGAGTTTCATTTATGGCTTTCTTTTTTCTTTTTAATTATACTTTATTTTTTTATACAGCAGGTTCTTATTAGTTATCTATTTTGTACATATTAGTATATATATGTCAATCCCAATTTCCCAATTCATCACACCACCACCACCACCCCCGCCACTTTCCCCCCTTGGTGTCCATACATTTGTTCTCTACATCTGTGTCTCAATTTCTGCCCTGCAAACCGGTTCAACTGTACCATTTTTCTAGGTTCCACATACATGCGTTAATATACAATATTTGTTTTTCTCTTTCTGACTTACTTCACTCTGTATGACAGTCTCTAGATCCATCCACATCTCTACAAATGACTCAATTTCATTCCTTTTTATGGCTGAGTAATATTCCATTGTGTATATGTACCACAACTTCTTTATCCATTCGTCTGTCAATGGGCATTTAGGTTGCTTCCATATCCTGGCTATATAGTGCTGCAATGAACATTGGGGTGCATGTGTCTCTTTGAATTATGGTTTTCTCTGGGTATATGCCCAGTAGTGGGATTGCTGGATCATATGGTAATTCTATTTTTAGATTTTTAAGGAACCTCCATACTGTTCTCCATAGTGGCTGTGTCAATTTACATTCCCACCAACAGTGCAAGAGGGTTCCCTTTTCTTCACACCCTCTCCAGCATTTGTTGTTTCTAGATTTTCTGATGATGCCCATTCTAACTGGTGTGAGGTGATACTTCATTGTAGTTTTGATTTGCATTTCTCTAATAATTAGTGATGTTGAGCAGATTTTCATTTGCTTCTTGGCCATCTGTATGTCTTCTTTGGAGAAATGTCTATTTAGGTCTTCTGCCCATTTTTGGACTGGGTTGTTTTTTTTTTTAATATTGAGCTGCATGAGCTGTTTATATATTTTGGAGATTAATCTTTTGTCTGTTGATTCATTTGCAAATATTTTCTCCCATTCTGAGGGTTGTCTTTTCGTCTTGTTTGTAGTTTCCTTTGCTTTGCAAAAGCTTTTAAGTTTAATTAGGTCCCATTTGTTTATTTTTGTTTTTATTTCCATTACTCTAGGAGGTGGATCAAAAAAGATCTTGCTGTGATTTATGTCAGAGTGTTCTTCCAATGTTTTCCTCTAAGAGTTTTACAGTGCCTGGTCTTACATTTAGGTCTCTAACCCATTTTGAGTTTATTTTTGTGTATGGTGTTAGGGAGTGTTCTAATTTCATTCTTTTCCATGTACCTGTCCAGTTTTCCCAGCACCACTTATTGAAGAGACTGTCTTTTCTCCATTGTATATCCTTGTATGGCTTTCTTTTTTCATGGTTTGAGTTTTTCACTGTACTCCTCTCTAAATTCCCCAAACATTCCCAAGAATTTCAAATCCTCTGGGCCTTTACCAAACCCCAGGCTGCCCTCTCTTTCTCCCCCTGTCAGATCGTGACCCTCCCTCTTTTACCTCATAGGGAAATTCAAAACCATCATCAGGAACTGTCTCAACTCTTAGCCCCAAATTTACACATTTGTCTGCATCCTTCCCTCCTGTCATAATGGAGGACACCATCCGTTTTCTCTCACAGGTCATTCTCTCCTCCTCTGCCCTGGATGCCATTCCACATACCTCCTCTTCAATATTGTGCATTTAAATATACCCTCTCTCTTCTCTCTCTTTAATGTCTTCCATTTAAACATCTAACCTTTCTCATTTTCAAAAAATCCCTGGAACACCCATGCCTTGTAGATTCCATCCTGCCTTCTTTTCCCATTCAGAGACATGCTTCTTAAAAGAATTAATGGTCTCCCTCCAATCTGCCTGAACCTCTGTGGCATAAGAAATACCTATTTGGTCTTTGTTCCCAGTTCCTGACATGGAGCTCCTAAATGTCTTGGAATTTCCTGTGCGAGAGGACTGTCTTTTCTTCTAATAAGATGACTTTTGGCAAATGCCCTAGCTTCAGGATGGGGGCTAGTCACCAGAAAGACCAAACCAGCCCCATTCCCCAAGCTCCAGAAGGTGGAGGGACTGAAGATTGATTTAATAATCGATCTTGCTGACATGATTAAACCTCCATAAAAACCCCTACACAATGTAATTCAGAGAGTTTTCCAGGTTGGTGAACACATTGAGGTACTGGGAGGGTGGTGAGCCTGGAGAAGTCATGCCCTCCTTTCATGCCCTACATGTCTCTTCCATTTGGGTGTTCCTGAGCTACAGCCTCTATAATAAAGGAGTAAGTGTAAGTAAACTGTTTTCCTGACTTCTGTGAACTGAAACTTGGGAGGGTCATGGGAATCCAAGTTAGACAGTAGCATGGGTAACCTGGGGACCTGACATTTGTGACCAGTGTCTGAAGTGAGGGCAGTCTTATGGGACTGAGTCTTTTTTAAAAAAAACATTCTTGGGGGCTTCCCTGGTGGCTCAGTGGTTGAGAGTCCGCCTGCTGATGCAGGGGACACGGGTTCGTGTCCCGGTCCGGGAAGATCCCACATGCCGCGGAGCGGCTGGGCCCATGAGCCATGGCTGCTGAGCCTGCGCGTCCGGACCCTGTGCTCCGCAATGGAAGAGGCCACAACAGTGAGAGGCCTGCGTACCGCCCAAAAAAAAAAAAAAAAAAAACATTCTTGCTGAAGTTGCCTGAGACCTCTTTTGCCTGATGCAGCCAGAGTGATCTTTCAAACACTCAAATCTGACCAGGTCTCTCCCTTCCTTGAGAGGTAACACTCATTTTCCATCACATTTAGGACAGAGTCATTAATGTTAACAATTTAGAACACTTGTCTTTTTGTCTAAGGAAAATGTGTAACATCATGAATTCTAGTAACTCCTTTTAGTGATTTGCATGTGGTAACGAGCACACCTCTCTATGAAACAGAGGACTTTCATGGTTGTTCTCTGTCTCCTCATAGAGCACATTAACAGTCAACTATTTGGTATTCTAGTCCAACATGTAAGGAGCTTAGAAGTTGCCACTCTGTCCTAACAAGTAAAAAACTGAACAAGCTGAAAAATCACCACCACTTCTTAGATTCTTCAGAGAAGTGAAATCACAGGACAAAATGCTATTCCCCAAATCAGAGAGATAGGCAGATGTGGAGAATCACAAGTCAATGGAGCAGAAACCTCCACAGGAACCAGTGCCAGGGCAACGTAAACTGTAAGTGATTAATTTCTGGAGGCCCAATATGGACAAGTCTGAGAGTTAAAAACTCCAGGGGGACCTAGTCATCATGGGGGGACCCCACACCTTTTGGGTGTTACCTCTAAGAGCTCTACCAAGTCCTCACAGTGAATATCACAGAAAAATCCCCTCAAGCTTCTGGCAGAGAAAGGGGGAAAGGAGCCATTTTGAACTATACCAGCGCCTTCTGTTCTTCTTGACAATGCCTGCCCTCATGAAAAACTGTTTTACCAAAACCTACTGGGATTTTATCAGAGCCTAACCTACCCAGGGAAAGGGAAATACTCAACTCCAGTCCCTTCTAGCCATCCTGTCCCACCTAAGGGGGGGAAACAACTGAGAAGTACTGGTGAAGTTCACAGACCAAGGACCAAGGTACAGGTTCATCAAAGGCTGAGATCTAATCGTAGGACTATAGAATGCTTCCCCCTCCCCCACACCTTACCACACCACGTTACTAAAGGCCTATTTACCAGAGTTCCTTTCACTCAGTACATCATCTGCAGATTTCAACAAAAAATTACAAGGCATACTAAAAGGCAAAAGACATGGTTTGAAGAGACTGAACAAGTATGAGAATAAGAGTCAGATATGGCAGGGATGTTGGAATTATCAGACTGGAAAGTTAAAACAAGTATAATTAATGTGCTAAGTGCGTGCTCTAATGGAAAAAGTAGACAACATGCAAGAACACATCAGTAATGGAAGCAGATAGATAGAAATTCTAAGAAAGAATCAAAAAGAAATGCTAGAGATCACAGGATCACAAACACTATAACAAAAATGAAGAGTGCCTTTTATGGGCTCATTAGTCGACAGAACATGGCTGAGGAAAAAAATCTCTGAGCTTGACGATATGACAATAGAAACTTCCAAAACTGAAAATCAAAGAGAAAAAAAAAAAAAAAACCACAGAACAGAACATCCAAAAACTGTGGGACAACTACAAAAAGTGTAACATATGTATAATGAGATTATCAGAAGAAGAAAGAGACAAAAAAAAAACCAGAAGCAATATTTGAAGGAATAATGACTGATAATTTCCCCCAAATTAATGTCAGACACTAAACCACAGATCTGGGAAGCTCAGAGAACACCAAGGAAGATAAACACCGAAACAACAATAATAACAACATATAATTAGGCATATCGTGTTCAAACTTCAGAAAATTAAAGATGAAGAAAAAATCTTTTTTTCTTTTTTTTTTTTGCTGTACACGGGCCTCTCACTGTTGTGGCCTCTTCCATTGCGGAGCACAGGCTCCGGATGCACAGGCTCAGCGGCCATGGCTCACGGGCCCAGCCGCTCCGCGGCATGTGGGATCTTCCCGGACCGGGGCACAAACCCATGTCCCCTGCATCGGCAGGCAGACTCTCAACCACTGTGCCACCAGGGAAGCCCGAAGAAAAAATCTTGAGAGAAGCCAGAAGGAAAAAAAAACTTACCTATAGAGAAGCAAACTTAAGACCAACATTTGACTTCTCCTCAGAAACCATGCAAGCAAGATGAGAATGGAGGGAAATATTTAAAGTGTCTAGAACTAACCTAGACTCTGTACCCTGTGAAAATCTCCTTCAAAAGAGAAGGAGGAAAAAGAATTTCTCAAACAAAAATTGAGAGAATTTTTTTCCAGTAGACTGGGCTTGCAAGAAATGTTAAAAGAAATTCTTCAGAGAAGGAAAATGATATAGGTCAGAAAGTCTGATCTATAAAGAAAGGAAAATCACTGGAAAATGAATAAGTGAAGGTAAAATAAAAACTTCTAGTTTCTTATTCTTAATTGATCTAACAGATAACTGTTCAAAATAATTACAAATATAAGCATATATATACTTATATATAAGTGAAATTAATGACAGTAATGATACAATGGGTGGGAAGGAGGAATTAGAAATATTTTATTATTATAAGGTACTTTCACTACTCATGAATCCATGGTGTTACTTGTTTTTTAATTTATTAATTTTAGTTATATATTTTTTTATTTTGGGGTCTTTGTTGCTGTGCACGGGCTTTCTCTAGCTGTGGCAAGTGGGGGCTTCTCATTGTGGTGGCTTCTCTTGTTGTACAGCACAGGCTCTAGGTGCTCAGGCTTCAGCAGTTGTGGCACATGGGCTCAGTAGTTGTGGATCGTGGGCTCTAGAGTGCAGGCTCAGTAGTTGTAGCTCACAGTCTTAGTTGCTCCACGGTATGTGGGATCTTCCCGAACCAGGGCTCGAACCCGTGTCCCTTGCATTGGCAGGCGGGCTCTTAACCACTGCACCACCAGGGAAGCCCCATAGTGTTATGTGAAAGTGATTTTGGATTAGTTGTAAATGTATAGTAAAAATTCTAGTACAAAAAAAAGTTAAAAAATAATACAACAAATATGCTAAACAAGGAGAGAAAATGGAATCATAAAATGCTCAATTAAAACTACAATATACAATGAAGAAAAGACAGCCTCTTCAATAAGTGGTGCTGGGAAAAGTGGACAGCTACATGTAAAAGAATGAAATTAGAACACTTCCTAACACCATACACAAAAATAAACTCAAAATGGATTAAAGACCTAAATGTAAGGCCAGATAAAACTATAAAACTCTCAGAGGAAAACATAGGCAGAACACTTTATGACCTAAATCACAGCAAGATCCTTTTTGACCCACCTCCTAGAGAAATGGAAATAAAAACAAAAATAAACAAATGGGACCTAATTAAACTTAAAAGCTTTTGCACAGCAAAGGAAACCATAAACAAGACCAAAAGACAACCCTCAGAATGGGAGAAAATATTTGCAAATGAAACAACTGACAAAGGATTAATCTCCAAAATTTACAAGCAGCTCAATAACAAAAAAACAAACAACCCAGTCCAAAAATGGGCAGAAGACCTAAATAGACATTTCTCCAAAGAAGATATACAGACTGCCAACAAACACATGAAAGAATGCTCAACATCATTAATCATTAGAGAAATGCAAATCAAAACTACAATGAGATATCATCTCACACCAGTCAGAATGGCCATCATCAAAAAATCTAGAAACAATAAATGCTGGAGAGGGTGTGGAGAAAAGGGAACACTCTTGCACTGCTGGTGGGAATGTGAATTGGTACAGCCACTATGGAGAACAATATGGAGGTTCCTTAAAAAACTACAAATAGAACTACCATATAACCCAGCAATCCCACTACTGGGCATACACCCTGAGAAAACCAAAATTCAAAAAGAGTCATGTACCAAAATGTTCATTGCAGCTCTATTTACAATAGCCCGGAGATGGAAACAACCTAAGTGCCCATCATTGGATGAATGGATAAAGAAGATGTGGCACATATATACAATGGAATATTACTCAGCCATAAAAAGAAACGAAATTGAGCTATTTGTAATGAGGTGGATAGACCTAGAGTCTGTCATACAGAGTGAAGTAAGTCAGAAAGAAAAAGACAAATACCGTATGCTAACACATATATATGGAATTTAAGAAGAAAAAAAATGTCATGAAGAACCTAGGGGTAAGACAGGAATAGACACAGACCTACTGGAGAACGGACTTGAGGATATGGGGAGAGGGAAGGGTGAGCTGTGACAGGGCGAGAGAGAGTCATGGACATATACACACTAACAAACGTAAGGTAGATAGCTAGTGGGAAGCAGCCGCATGGCACAGGGATATCGGCTCAGTGCTTTGTGACCGCCTGGAGGGGTGGGATAGGGAGGGTGGGAGGGAGGGAGACACAAGAGGGAAGAGATATGGGAACATATGTATATGTATAACTGATTCACTTTGTTATGGGGCAGAAACTAACACACCATTGTAAAGCAATTATATCCCAATAAAGATGTTAGAAAAAAAAAAACTACAATATACAATGCAGAAAAAACAGCCTCTTCAATAAGTGGTGCTGGGAAAAGTGGACAGCTACATGTAAAAGAATGAAATTAGAACACCTCCTAACACCATACACAAAAATAAACTCAAAATGGATTAAAGACCTAAATGTAAGGCCACATAAAACTATAAAACTCTCAGAGGAAAACATAGGCAGAACACTTTATGACCTAAATCACAGCAAGATCCTTTTTGACCCACCTCCTAGAGAAATGGAAATAAAAACAAAAATAAACAAATGGGACCTAATTAAACTTAAAAGCTTTTGCACAGCAAAGGAAACCATAAACAAGACCAAAAGACAACCCTCAGAATGGGAGAAAATATTTGCAAACGAAACAACTGACAAAGGATTAATCTCCAAAATATAAAAGCAGCTCATGCAGCTCAATATCAAACAAACAACCCAATCCAAAAATGGGCAGAAGACCTAAAGAGACATTTCTCCAAAGAAGATATACAGATTGCCAACAAACACATGAAAAGATGCTCAACATCACTAATCATTAGAGAAATGCAAATCAAAACTACAATGAGGGGAGGTTCCTTAAAAAACTAAAAATAGAACTACCATACAACCCAGCAATCCCACTACTGAGCATATACCCTGAGAAAACCATAATTCAAAAAGAGTCATGGGGGCTTCCCTGTTGGCGCGGTGGTTGAGAGTCTGCCTGCCGATGCAGGGTACACGGTTTCGTGCCCCGGTCCGGGAAGATCCCACATGCCGTGGAGCGGCTGGGCCCATGAGCCATGGCCGCTGAGCCTGCGCATCTGGAGACTGTGCTCCGCAACGGAAGAGGCCACAACAGTGAGAGGCCCACGTACCGCAAAAAAAAAAAGAGTCACGTACCACAATGTTCATTGCAGCTCTATTTACAATAGCCAGGACATGGAAGCAACCTAAGTGTCCCTCAACAGATGAATGGATAAAGATGTGGCACATATATACAATGGAATATTACTCAACCATAAAAAGAAACGAAATTGAGTTATTTGTAGTGAGGTGGATGGACCTAGAGTCTGTCATACAGACTGAAGTAAGTCCAAAAGAGAAAAACAAATACTATATGCTAACACATATATATGGAACCTAAAAAAAAAAATCGTTCTCATGAACCTAGGGGCAGGACAGGAATAAAGATGCAGACGTAGAGAATGGACTTGAGGACATGGGGAGGGGGAAGGGTAAGCTGGGACGAAGTGAGAGAGTAGCATTGATATATATACACTACCAAATGTAACATAGATAGCTAGTGGGAAGCAGCTGCATGGCACAGGGAGATCAGCTCAGTGCTTTGCAACCAACTAGAGGGGTGGGATAAGGGGGGTGGGGTGGGAGGGAGATGCAAGAGGGAGCGAATATGGGGATATGGGGATATATGTATGCATATAGCTGATTCAGTTTGTTATACAGCAGAAAGTAACACAACTCTGTAAAGCAATTATACTCCAATAAAGATGTTTTTAAAAAAAAGATACATGCACCTCAATGTTCACAGCAGCATTATTTACAATTGTCAAGCCATGGAAACAACCTAAGTGTCCATCAACAGATAAATGAAGTTGTGGTATATATATACATATATATATATATATATATATATATATACACACACACACACATACATACATACACACAATTGAATATTACTCAGGCATAAAAAAGGATGAAATCTTGCCATTTGCAGCAACATGTATGGACTTTGAGGCCTTTATGCTAAGTGAAATAAGTCACACAGAGGAAGACAAATACTGTAGGATATCACTTATCTGTGGAATCTAAAAAATACATCAAACTAGTGAAGATAACAAAAAAGAAACAGACTCACAGATATAGAGAACTAGTGGTTACCAGTGGGGAGAGGGGAGGGGGGAGGGGCAATATAGGGATGGGGGAATGGGAGGTACAAACTATTGGGTATAAGATAGTCTTAAGGATGTATTGTACAACATGGGGAATATAGCCAATATTTGAATAACTGTAAATAGAATGTAACCTTTTAAAAGTGTATAAAAATAAAAAATTTAAAACCTTTAAAAAAACTACAAAAGGCAGAAGTGTAAAAAGACAAAAATAGAAACAGAAAACAAGAGCAACAAATAGAAAAGAGTAACAATATGGTAGATATTAATCCAATTATATCAATAATCACTTTAAATGTCAATTATCTAAATATACCAATTTAAAAATAGAGATTGTCAGTGTGGATCAAAAAACAAGACCCCAACTATATGTTGTCTACATAAACCCACTTTAAATAGAGACCTATATAGATTAAAAGGAATAGGATGAAGAAAGATATACTGTGCTAAACACTTGTCAAAAGAAAGTAGGGTAGCTGTATTAATTTCAGACAGAACCAACTTCAGAGCAAGGAAAATTATCAGTGATAAAGAGGAGGATTACATGATGATAAAGGGGTCAGTTCTCCAGGAACACATAATAAACATTAACATGTATGGACCTAACAACAGAGCATCAAAGTACATGACACAAAAATTGATAAAACTGTAAGGAGAAATAGATGAATCCACTATTATAGTTGGAGACATAAACTCTCCTCTGTCAGAAATGGGCAAACACAGCAGACAGAAAATCAGTAAGGATATAGCAAACTCAACAGCACCATCGATCAACTGGGTATAATTGACATCTATCAACTACTTCATTCAACAGCAAAATATACATTCTTAAACTCACGTGGCACATTTACCAAGATAGACCACATTCTGGGCCATAAAACACATATTAACAAATTTTTAAAAATATGAAATACAATATTTGCTCTCAGATCACAATGGAATTAAACTAGAAATAAATAATAGAAAAATAGCTAGGATATCCCAAAATACTTGGAGATTAAACAACACACTTCTAAGTGAGACATGGTTCAAAGAAGAAATCTCAAAATAAATTAAGAAGTATTTTTAAGTAAATGAAATGAAAATACAACTTAGCAAAATTTGTGGAATGCAACAAAAGCAATGCTTGAAAGGAATGTTATAGCATTGAATACCTATATTTGAAAAGAAGAAAGACCTAAAACTAACCATCTAAGCTTCCCCCTTGGGAAACTAGAAAAAGAAGCACAAGTTAAATCCAAAGTAAGCAGAAGAAAAGTAATTTAAAAATTAGAACAGGGGATTCCCTGGAGGCGCAGTGGTTGAGAGTCCGCCTGCCGATGCAGGGGACACGGGTTCGTGCCCAGGTCTGGGAAGATCCCACGTGCCGTGGAGCGGCTGGGCCCGTGAGCCATGGCCGCTGAGTCTGCGCGTCCGGAGCCTGTGCTCCGCAACGGGAGAGGCCACAACAGTGAGAGGCCCACGTACGGCAAGAAAAAAAAAAAAAAAGAATCTGCCTGCCAATGCAGGGGACACGGGTTCAATCCCTGGTCCGAGAAGATCCCACATGCCACGGAGCAACTAAGCCCGTGCGCCACAAATACTGAGCCTGCACTCTAGAGCCCACAAGCCACAACTACTGAGCCTGCGTGCCACAACTACTGAAGTCCGCGCGCCTAGAACCCAGGATCCACAACAAGAGAAGCCACCGCAATAAGAAGCCCGCACACCGCAACAAACAGTAGCCCCCGCTCACCACAACTAGAGAAAGCCTGTGTGCAGCAATGAAGACCCAATGCAGCCAAAAATAATAAATAAAAATAAATTTATAAAAAATGAAGATTATGAACAACTCTATACCCACAAATTTGATAACCTAGATGAAATGAACCAATTCCTTGAAAGACAATCTGCCAAAAGTCACTTGAGAAGAAACAGACAATCTGGATAGGCCCACATCTATTAAAGAAATTGAAACAATAATTTATAACCTAACAAAACAGAAAACACCAGGCCCATATGGGTTCACTGATGAGTTCTACCAAACACTTAAGAAAGTATACCAATTTTCCACAATGTCTTCCAGAAGACAGAAGTAGAGGGATGGCTTCCTAAATCATTCTATAAGGCTAGTATTACCCTAAAAGCAGGACCAGACAAAGACAGTACAAGCAAAGATTCAACTACTTAAGAAAATATAGTCTACATGTATTTGTAGCTGGATGCATGGAAGCTACAACAGGTGCAAAATTCTGAAAGTAGGAAACATGTGGGGGAACTACTGTCCATCCTCTGCAGTGGGAGTTCCTGCTCTGCCCTAGCATGTGGCCTTTACCAGACATGACCAAAATCCACCTGACATTTGGTCAAGGCAGGCGCCAGAGTCAGCCTGCATATTAGCTATTAGTAAAGCTGGACTTCTCTGTTTTAAATAAATAGATATAAATGAATCATCTTGCTCACCTAACACTGGAACCAATTCAGGAAGTAATATTTACCTACTAAGTACCATCCCTTTGCTGAGTCTATAATATAGATTATTGTATTTAATTCTCACAGCTCTATGAAGTTGATCCTAAGATAACCCTCATTGGTGGAAGAAAACGAAGCAGAGATAACGAAGTCACTTTCCCAAGGTCACTCAGCTATTGATGAAAATCCAGATATCTCTGACTCTGATCAGAGAGATTGCTTTAACCATATTTGTAATGGCAACTACAGCTGGGGCAATATCCCCATTCTTTGCTTAGCGCAGTCATTCTTTTTATTGGACACAAATCAAGTGCAACCTTATGCTACACTTTTGCTATGATCCAAGGTTCTAGTCCCGGCTCAGGGGGAGGATGAAATCTATATGTGTCCTCAGCTGCCCTTGCCTCTAATCCCTGGATATCCATGGGTGATGTTCCTGGTTCTCTACCAGGGGTTGCTTTGGTCCTTATTTCTATCTGGTCTTGTCCCATTTTTTCCTGGAATATCTTGAACATCTGAATTTATGATTCGGCAATGCCACACTTCTCCACCTTTTAGCATTTACACATGCTTTTCCTATCTCTATAGTCTGTTGATGGTCATTTCAATGGAAATTTGGAAAGAAGTTAGAGTTGCATACAAATGTAGCCATCCTATCTGGAAGTCTATTCTATCAAGTACAAAAGCTAAACATTTTTCTTGCCTCTAGAGCATGATTATGGGCAAGTTCTCTGAACTGAGACATTCTTTCTCTCTCTCACCTGAGCTAAGAGCTCATACCTTAAGATATTCCACAGTACATACAAATGAGCAGGGCCAGGAGAAGCTGGAAGGTAGAGGAAGGGTGGGTCCTTCAGATGACCCTATGCTGAAATTTTCTGTTCACCCCACCTGGACCCATTCAAAGGCCACTGTTTACAAGGCTCTATTTAGAGTCATGGTTTTCAGTATGAATTCTGTGGGTCCCTGGTGAGTGGGAAAGAGGCTGAGTATGAGACCCCAGAAACCCCTATTCCCACTTCATCCAAGCAGCTCTGCATGTATCTATGCTAGAAACTTGGTCTGAGTCCTGGTCAGACATTTATGGATGATGTAAGTATGACTGAGCCAGGTGTATCTTTGTGAGAGGGCATGGGGGCTTCTGAGGTTCAGTCCTCATCCTGAGCCAGGAAGTCCTATGGCAGAGCCAGAAGGACCCTGCCCCCGGCAATGGTGGGGAGTCCAGTCCCATCTGTACCCAAGGCTGGGATTCAATTCGTCCCCTTAAAGATGTCCAATTTCTCTCATTTCACAAAAGAATGGGGACTTTTTGTAACTACGTGAAAAGGGAAAGCGTACAACATCAAATAAACACATATTTAGGACGATGGCCAAGACTGGTATCTCTCTGCCCTGGAGAGCTTCTGCCTCTGATGGGGAAGTACGTCCACTGCAGCTGCTTCTGCTCTAGACACTGTGACCTGTTGGTCCCTGCTCTACAAGCAGCAGGCTGTGCGTGCCGTGCTACTCCTGAGGCTAAACGGAGCCTCAGCACCTTTTGAGCCTGAGAAGCCAGGAGGTGTTAGGCTTCAGGTAGCATGAAGCCTTGGAAACTTGCAACTCTGAAGCCAAATGCAGCTTTATACAAATATTTAAAAGCCCGGACTTCCCTGGTGGTGCAGTGGTTAAGAATCTGCCTGCCAATGCAGGGGACACGGTTCGAGCCCTAGTCCGGGAAGATCCCACATACTACGGAGCAAATAGGCCCGTGAGCCACAACTACTGAACCTGCATGCCTAGAGCCCGTGCTCCGCAACAAGAGAAGCCACCGCAAGGACAAGCCTGAGCACCGCTACGAAGAGTAGCCCCCACTCGCCACAACTAGAGAAAGCCCACGCGCAACAACGAAGACCCAACACAGCCAAAAATAAATAAATAAATATATTTATTTATTTATTTAAAAAAAATTAAAAGCCCACTCGCTGTGGTAGAGATCCTTGGCATCTGGCCATAAGGAGGTGTGCTGTTGATCAGCACAAAGGACAGCGCCTGAATCGGCGCTTAATAGAATTACTGGATGTCAAGTCTGGGAAAGAAGGGCCTCCTTACAGATACCGGGAAGGGTCAGACTGAGGGTAGGGGTGTGCTCAGGTGCCCTGCAAATGCCACAAGCAATTGACATCCCCCTCTTGCCATCACAGCCAGAGGCATCTAGTTACACCTTCTAAAGTAGGGGGCACTGACTCACTTAGGAGCTGGGAGGCCACACATTTGGCACAAGTGGATGCCACGAGAAGACTGGGGGCTGGACAGCTTGCCTGGAGAGAGATACGCGATGCGTCCCCCAAAAGGGCAAACTCTGCCTGACCAACAGACTGGCCTCGTGGCTCCCTCCTGGCTCAGAGCACACTTTCTCTCTAGTTCGTGTGCTCATGCTGTTGACCTGCGATGCTGAGCTCCACTGCAAGTGGGAGGCCTCAATGGGATGAGGCTGCCCCATGTTCCTGATGCAGGTTCCAACGTGGCTTCTGGGTCGGGGCAGAGCTCCATTCCCAGATCACTGAGTGGTACGACACTGTTCCTTCTTTGCCTTCCGAGGAGCTACCTTCTACTGACCACTTCCTATGTCCTGCAAACACTAATCTCTTTACCTATGTCCTCTCCTCTGATCATCACAGCAACGCTGTGGGTGGGTATTGCTGCTTCTCCCATTCTACAGACAAGAAACTGAGACTCAGAGAGGCTAAATCATGGCCAGTAACTGTAGCCAGGACTGTCACTCAGATCTGCCTCCAACCAGTGTCCCTGTAGTGTATGACTCCAAGGGCAGAGGACTCCTGGGGCAAGGATGCTGGGGTAAAGGACACACCACAGCCAAGCCCCATAACCTTCCTTCTCTAGGTCAGAGGCCATTTAGATTTGGGGGTCAGACAACACATGGCATTGCTCTGTGCTGGGCTTACAAGGTCTCTGCTTCTGAAGTCAAGAGTCCAACAGGAAGGCCAGCCTTAATGCACAAATAGTCATACAGTGTTAACCTCCCAGCCTCCCCTATTTGCCTGTTCGATGAGAGACATGACAATCATGTCTCTCTCACACACTGCCCAGGAAGAAATTGGACTAAAAGGTCTCTGGTCCAGGGTACAGGTTCAGTAGACATGGCTTCCTTCTGAGCTGCATGTGGGGGACCTGTGAACTGAGCCTCTTCCTCTGAGTCACCGGCAGCAGGTCTCCTGCCAGGGGTCGTGAAGGTTGACCAGTCCCTGCATCGTGGTGGATCTGCTGTCCTGGGGGTGGAGGCTGGGATCTTCCCCCAGACCACTTCCTGGTCACTTCCCTTTCCTTCACTCTTATGCTGCTGAAAGTCAGCATGGGGCCCTCCCTGGCCACATGATTCTCTTCTTTGGAAGCCCAAGGCGCTTCTCAGAAAGGAGATTGCTTGAACCCACAAAGCATGGGAGTTTGGAGGGAGGGGCTGTGTCCCAAACTGACAGGTGAAGGAAGCCACTAGGTGCACCAGCACTAGACATGGAGAAAGCTGTGGCCCCAGAGGGCTTGAGGGTGGTCACGGCTGATTTCTGTTCCAGCTCTGCCACGTACTGGCTGTTTGGACTTGGTACCCGCAAGCAACAGTTTCTACATCAGTCAAGTGAGTAAACTGAAGCTCCCTCTCCAGATAAAAGAAGAGGTAACATGTGGAAGACATCAGAACAGTTCGCCAGAGTGGCACTGATCAACAGAGGTTGACAGTGCGCACGCGCGCGCGCGCGCGCACACACACACACACACACACACACACACACACACACACACACACTCCCAAAGCCTGCTTAACTAGTCCATCAGAGCAAGCTCTCCAAGACTGGGTTTTGAATAATGAAAACATTTTGAGAGTGATAAATGCCTGCAGGCCATCAGTATTTCTCAGGAAGTGTAGTTGGTGCCCTGCCCCAATGGTGTGCTGGGTGCCCCCTGGGAGAGTGTGTGGCTGGTCCCTGAAGAGGAAAGACATGGAGCCTGTGGGCTGCACCTCTACTTCCCTCACCTCACAGCCTCCTGACCTGGCACCAGTCAGGACACTGGTGGTCTGTGGATGCCCCTTCCTCTTCCCCCTTCCCCCTTCCCCACTCCGCTCTCCACTAGAAAACAGAGAGCCACACACGGAAGTGTCGTGTTCTGCTAATTGAGGGAGAGAGAGTTGAGTACTCTTGTCTTTCTGAAGGTTGATGTGTTTGTCAAAATCCAGCTTCAGCCCCTCCTCACAGATTAAATGACTCATTTCTCATTTGGATAAAAAGCTCTAATTTAGATAAAAAGTTCCTACATGGGTGTTTCTGTGAACAATATTTGTCTTTAATCTAAACAGATCATAACCGGTTAGAAAATTTTCTCCACTCTTCTGATTTATCTGCTTTTACATGCCAGCTTCAAGGAAGCAGACAATGGGCTCGGGTTGGGGGGCCCATAAGCTAAAGGAGAGAAGCAGAGGGGGGATGCGTGAAAGAGGAAACAGGGTTTTCAAAGCACCAGGGCTTGATCATGTTTCTGCACCCCCAAAGCACTGAGCGTGTCCATCACATGGCAGGCTGAATGAATGAATGAGTGAATGAATGGATGGAGAAAACAGGCGCAGAAGTGGGAAATTCAGGAAAGAACTTGTGTTTTCTTAGCTGGGTAAGATGACCACTCAGGTCCCCTAATGCTCACATCCCACAGGGAATACAGGCAGCTGTCTTACAGAGGATGAGACTGAGCTGAGGGGCTGCGGGACTTGCTCCGAGAAAATGGGAGGGCACAGCCCAGACCCCCCAGCAACAGGCCCACCCCCGCGCCTCACGCAGCCGCTTACCTGGGCTTGAGTTGCTCACAGCCAGACCCCAGCCATTCTTCCAGGTTGGACCAGTGGGGCCTCCTCTGGTGACCTCAGGACTGGACCCACAGCTGTCCCTGTAGGGGTGGCCCACGAACCCCTGCCCAGCAGATGAGGGCTGAGAGATGAGGTATTCTGGGAGACGCCCTGGGCCTCATCCCAGGGCAGCAGGGTCTGCGGTCCATGGACTCACTGCAGCGGGTCCCTGGTCCTGATTTTCACACCGCGACCAGCCCTCCTCAGTCAGAGCAGTGGGGCAGCTTCAGCCTTGCCTCCTATGCTCGGGGGCCATTGTGACTGGCGTTGAATTGACCGCCCCTGCTCTGCATGCAGCACAGCTGATGGCTGGTAAAAACAAAACAAAACACAGAAAACCAAAACTGAGGCAGAGAGAACAGAAAGGGAGACAGACAGATGGAGGAAGAGGTGATTCCTTGAGAAAGAGAGGGAAAGGGACAGGAAAAGATAGAGAATAAACAGAGATAGGGGACTTCCCTGGTGGTCCAGTGGTTGGGACCCTGCGCTTCCATTGCAGGGGGCACAGGTTCGATCCCTGGTTGGGGAGCTAAGATCCCGCATGCCTCACAGTGCGGCTGAAAAAAAAAAAAGGATAAACAGTTATAAACATGGGGAAAGAAAGAATAAAACTGACTCCTGAAGAGGACAGCGTGTGCCCGTGTGTGTGAGCACGTGTGCGTGCATGTGTGGTGTGTGTGCATGTCTGTTGGCGCACACACACGAGCCAGGTGTAGGGGGCATGTGTGGGAATAGTGCACTTTCACAGATGCAGCCCTAAGCCTTGCCACTGCGCGGGAGCATCAGTCCAATGGCCACCATCATGGGCTTGGGCATCCGTCACGTGGGCACTGCCAGTAAGGCAGTGAAGCTTGTTGAAATCTCTAGAAATTTCGAGGGGTTGGAGCCAGGGTGGGATGGTGCTTGGCCTTTCCTGCTCCCCCGAGTTCCCACAGACTCCAGCCACCCACCTGTCAGGGTCTGGGGGCTACAGACAAGCCAGTGTGGTGCAGGCACATTCTAAACTTGCTTGCAGTGAGGCAATGAGGACAGTCTTGGACATCTAAATGCACTTTAATGCACAGGTGCTGTCTGTAATTTGCCCCATGTTCATTTCCATGTTGACATTTTGAGAAAGGAATAGTATACCAATTTTACAGATGAGAGGATGAAACCTATGAGGTCAGTTTTTAGTCCCTTGTGGCCACAAATTTATGGAATAAAAAAATATCTCTGTTAAAAAACCACATCAGTGGATGGACCTAGAGACCGTCATACCGAATGAAGTAAGTCAGACAGAGAAAGACAAATATCATACGATATCACTTATATGTGGAATCTAAAAAAAAGGCTACAAATGAACTTATCTACAAAACAGAAACAGAGTTACAGAGGTAGAAAATAAACCTATGGTTATGGGGGTGGTAAGGGGGGGATAAATTAGAAGATTGGGATTGACATATACACACTACTGTATATAAAATAGGTAACTAATAAGGACCTGCTGTATAGCACAGGGAACTCTACTCAATACTCTGTAATGGCCTATATGGGAAAAGAATCTAAAAAAGAGTGGATATATGTACATGTATAACTGATTCACTTTGCTGTACACCTGAAACTAACACAACACTGTAAATTAACTATACCCCAATAAAAATTTAAAAAAAAACACATCAGGAGAGGACCACTGTGAAAGGCGGGTTGTGTTGGAGGTTCTGAGAGGAAAGAGACACAGAGCAGAGGGAGCCTGGGCTCCTGCGGGGTGAAGATTTGGGACACTGGGGGCAGTAAGTAGGGGGTGAGGTGTCCTCCTTCACTTGCTCCAGGACAGGGGCAGTAGGTGTGGGCACTTGGGCTTCAGAGGACAGACAGAGCCTGGGGCAACTCCCAGGAGGCCAAGTAGCCCCAGTCTAGAAACCTCTATCACTGGGACTCATGACTGACCACAAGGCTTGTCCCTTCCACTCATGTTCCTTGGGCAAGAGGCTGTAGGAAGAACTAGAACATTCATACAGGGGTAAAAAGGAAATGGCAAGGCAAGGATGCACAGTCATATGTTCCTGTGATTTAACACACACCAAAGGAAAACAAACACCACAAAAGAGGAAACCAGGGACTTCCCTGGTGGCGCAGTGGTTAAGAATCCACCTGCCAATGCAGGGGACACGGGTTCAATCCCTGGCCCGGGAAGATCCCACATGCCGCCCGGGAAGATCCCACATGCCGCAGAGCAACTAAGCCCATGTGCCACAACTACTGAGCCTGCACTCTAGAGCCCGCAAGCCACAACTACTGAGCCTGAGTGCAACAACTACTGAAGCCCGTGCACCTAGAGCCTGTGCTCTGCAGCAAGAGAAGCTAATGCATTGAGAAGCCCAAACACCACAATGAAGAGCAGCCCCCGTCCTCCGCAACTAGAGAAAGCCCACGCACAGCAACAGAGACCCAAAGAAACCAAAACAATTTTTTTAATTTTTAAATTAAAAAAAAAGAGGAAACCAATGCATCCCGTGGAAATCAACATTCAAGGACTTAGAGTTAATTGAGTAAAGAGAGAAGACTTTAGAAAAAGTATAATTAATATCCACAGAGAGATATGACTGAATAGGAAGCCAGAAAAATATTCAGTGACAAAATTGAAGGCATCCAGATTGGAAAGGAAGAAGTAAAACTATCTCTATTTGCAGATAACACACTCTAGGACGTAGAAAACTTTGAAGGAATATACACTTACACATACACACACGAACACACATGCGTACAGCTGTTAGAGCTAATAAATGAGTTCAGCAAGGTTGCAGGGTATACAAGATCAATAAACAATCAGTCGTATCTTTATATATCAGCATTAAACAATCTGAAAATAGAATTAAGAAAACAATTCTGGGGGCTTCCCTGGTGGTGCAGTGGTTAAGAATCTGCCTGCCAATGCAGAGGACACAGGTTTGACCCCTGGTCCGGGAAGATCCCACATGCCGTGGAGCGACTAAGCCCGTGAGCCACAACTACTGAGCCCATGTGCCACAACTACTGAAGCCCACAAGCCTAGAGCCCGTGCTCCGCAACAAGAGAAGCCACCGCAGTGAGAAGCCTGAGTACCACAACGTAGAATAGCCCCCACACGGTGCAACTAGAGAAAGCCCATGCGCAGCAACGAGGACCCAATATGGCCAAAAATAAATAATAAAATAAATAAATTTATTTTTAAAAAAAACAAAACAATTTTGTGTTAGTTTGCTAGAGCTGCCATAACAACATGCCACAAAATAGGTGGCTTAAATGGAAATTTTTTCGTCTCACAGTTCTGGAGGCTAGAAGTCTAAGACAAAGGTGTTGGCAAGTTTGGTTTCTTCTGAGGGCTGTGAGGGAAGGGTCTCTTCCAGGCCTCTCTCTTAGCTTCTGGTAGTTTCTCGGCTTGTCACAGCATAGCTCCAATCTTCACATGGCACCCTCTCTGTGTGCATGTCTATGTCCAAATTTCCCCTTCTTATAAGGACACAGACATACTGGATTAGGGGCCCACCCTAAAGACTTCAGTTTAACTTGATTACCTCTGTAAATACCGTAACTCCAAATAAGGTCACATTCTGAGCTACTGGGGGGTTAGGCCTTCAACATATGGATTTTGAGGGGATATAATTCAACCCATAACAAATTCCATTTACAATTGCATCAAAAATAATAAAATATTTATGAATAAATTTAACAAAGACGTATACACTGAAAATTATAAACATAATTGGAAGAAATTAAAGAAGACTTAAATAAATGGAAAGGCATCCCAAGTTCATGATGGGAAGACGTAATATTGTTAAGATGGCAATACTCCCCAAATAAATCTACAGATTAAAAGCAATCCTTACCAAAATCCCAGGTGTATTCTGTAAAGAAATTCACAAGCTGATGCAAAAATTCACATGCAAATTCAAGGAAACCAGCATAGCTAAAACAACCTTAAAAAAGAAGAACAGAATTGGAGGACTTACACTTCCTGGTTTCAAAACTTACCAGCAAGCTACAATAAACAAGACTGTGTTACTAGCATAAGGATATATGCAGAGAGATCAACAAAATAGAATTGAGAGCCCCAAAATAAACCTTCACATTTATGAGCAATTGATTTTGAAAAGGTTGCCAAGACAATTCAATGG
Organism: Delphinus delphis; assembly: GCF_949987515.2. Lineage (NCBI taxonomy): Eukaryota > Metazoa > Chordata > Mammalia > Artiodactyla > Delphinidae > Delphinus > Delphinus delphis. Next base: position 73,823,891 of record NC_082698.1, on the reverse strand, counting down.
AGGAAAGAATCATCTTTTCAACAAATGGTATTGGGACAACTGAACATTTACATGCAAGAGAATGGAGTTAGACCCTACCTCACATCATGTATCAAAATTAACTGAAAATAGATCTAAAACTTCAATGTAAGAGCTATATTTATATAGTTCTTAGAAGCAAACAGGTATAAATCATCATGACTTTGGATTAAACAATGGTTTCTTAGATATGGCACCTAAAGCACAAGCAACCAAAGATAAATAGATAAATTAGACTCTGTCAACATTAAAAACTTTTATATTTCAGAAGACATGATTAAGAAAATTAAAAGTCAAGCCAGAAACTGGGAGAAAATATTTGTAATGTAAATATATGCTAAAAGACTTGTATCCAGAATACGTAAAGATCTCTTACAAAGTAGCAAAATTAATTTTTTTAACTAATTTTTAAATAGGCAAAGGATCTGAAGACATACTTCACCAAAGAATATGTAGGAATCGTTAATAAGTGAATGAAAAGATGTTCAACATCATTAGTCATTTAGGGGTATGCAAATCAAAACCACAATGAGACATCATTTGCCAGCCACCAGCATAGCTATAATAAAAAAGACCGTCCTTACAAGCTTTTGGTGAGAATGCGGGGAAACTGGAACACTTATACATTGCTAATGAAACATAAATGATGCAACTACTTTGGAAAAACACTTATTTTCTTAAAAAGGTAAACATAAATTTACCATATGATCCAAGCAATTCCACTCCTAGGTATGCACTTAAGATAAATGAAAATTTATCTCCACACAAAGATGTGTATGCACATTTTATAGTAGCATTATTCATAATAGCCAAAAAGTCCATCAGCTGGTGAACTGGTGAACAAAATTAGTGTATCCATACAAAGAAATACTATTTGGCAATAAAAAATAATGAAGTACAGATACAAGCTACAACAAAGATGAACCTTGAAAACATTATGGAAGTGAAAGAAACCAGAAGAAAAAGACCACATATTGTATGACTCAGTTCGTATTAAATGCCCAGAAAAGGCAAATCTATAGACAGAAAGTATATCAGTGATTGCCTAGGGCTGCGAGTAGAAATAGGGATTTACTGCAGATGGACATAAAGGATCTTTTTGGGGTGATGGAAATGTTCAGAATTGGATTGTCATAATAGCTATACAACCCTGTAAATTTACTAAAAAATCATTCACACAAAATGAGTGAATTTTATGGTACATAAATTATAACTCAGTAAAGCTCTTAACCACACAAACACACACACACACACACACACACACAGAAATTGTTAGAAAAAATAAATGATTCAGCAAAGTTATAGGATATAAAATCAGTACACAAAAATCAGTTCTATTTCTGTATGTTTACAATAAACACACTGAAAGATAAAATTTAATTGATTTGTGATAGCATCAAAAAGAGTAAAATTCTTAGGAATAATTTTTATTTATTATTTTATTTTATTGAAGTGTAATTGATTTATTGATACAATGTCATGTTAGTTTCAGTGTACAGCACAGTGATTCAGCTATAATTTTTTTGTCAGATTCTTTTGCCTTATGGGTTTTTACAAAATACTGAGTATAGTTCCCTGTGCTCTACCGTAGGTCCTCGTTGGAATAATTTTAACCAAGGAGCTTAAAGATTTATACACTAAAAACTGTAAAACATTGCTGAAATAAAGAAGACATAAATAAATGAAAAGGTAACCCATGTTCATTGATCGGAAGACTTAATATTGTTAAGATGACAATAATATCCAAAACAATCTACAGATGAGTGCAATCTCTATCAAATCCCAATGGTATTTTTTACAGAAAAAAAAATCCTAAAATTTATATGGACTATCAAGGGATCCCAGAACAATCTTGAAAAAGAAGAACAAAGCTAGAGGTCTCACAGTTTCTGGTTTCAAGATATATTACAAAGCTACAGTGATCAAAACAGTACAGTGTTGGCCTAAAGACAGACATTTAGACAAATGTAATAGAATAGAAAGCCCAGAAATAAACCCTCACATATGATCAAATGATTTTTGACAAGGTGCCAAGATCACTCAATGGGGAGAGGATAATCTTTTCAACAAAAGGTGCTGGAAAAACTGGATATTTACATGTTAACAAATAAAGTTGGAGTTTACCTAAGCCATATTTAAAAAAAAATAACTCAAAATGGATCAAAGACCCAAAAATAAGAGCTGAAACTATAAAACTCTTAGAAGAAAGCATAAGTGAAATCTTCATTGCATTGGATTTGGCAATTATTTTTTAGATTGGACACCAAAAGCACAGATATTGGAACGCTCATAGATTGCTGGTGGGAATGTTAAAATGGTGCAGCTGCTGTGGAAAACAGTTTGGCGGTTCCTCAAAAAGCTAAATATGGAATTACTATGACTCAACACTTCTACTCCTAGTTATATACCCCAAAGGAATTGAAAAGCAAGGACGGGAACAGATATTTATATCCCAGTGTTCATAGCATTATTCACAGTAGCCAAGAGGTGAAAATAACCCAAGCATCCATTAAATGAATGGATAAACAAAGTGTATTATATACATACATGAAATAGCATTCATACAAAGAAATGAAGTTCTGATACATACTGCAACATGGATGAACCTTTAAAATAAGGGGAAATAAATGAGACACAAAAGTGCAAATATTATGATTCCACTATATGAGGTGTCCAGAATAAGCAAATTCTTAGAGACTGAAAATAGATTAAAGATTGCCAGGGGCTGGGGAGAAGATGGGGAGTTTCTGTTTAATGGATACACAGTTTCTGTTTGGGGTGATGAAAATATCTTGGGAATAGATAGTGGTGAAGGTTGTACAGCATTGTGAATGTCATTAATGCCACTGAACTGTATACTTTAAAATGGTTAAAATGGAAAATTTTGTTATATATTTTTACCACAGTTTTTAAAAAATTCATAATGTAATAGATTAAAAACTACTGAATTGTACACTTTAAATGTGTGAACTCTGTGGAATGTGAATTATATCTCAATAAAGCTACTTTTTATTTTTAATTTATTTTAATTTTAATTTTTATTATTATTATTTTTTGGCATCCTCACATGGCTTGCAGGATCTTAGTTCCCCAACCAAGGATTGAACCTGGGCCACAGCAGTGAAAGCACCGAGTCCTAAGCGCTGGACGGCCAGGCAACTCCCAATAAAGCTATTTTTTTTTAACTGATAGAAACATCAGAAGGTATTAAAATAGCTCTCTTATAGTAGGAGATATACATATATCTCCTAAGAAATAAACAAAGAAATAAATAAAATGGAAAACAATAGATCAATTTTTTAAATTTCATTAAAATCCTTCTATCAACAATAGAATTGGGGCTTCCCTGGTTGTGCAGTGGTTGGGAATCCGCCTGCCAATGCAGGGGACATGGGTTTGAGCCCTGGTCCGGGAAGATCCCACATGCCGCGGAGCAACTAAGCCCGTGCGCCACAACTACTGAGCCTGCGCTCTAGAGTCCACGAGCCACAACTACTGAGCCCACGTGCCACACCTACTGAAGCCCGCGTGCCTAGAGCCCATGCTCTGCAACAAGAGAAGCCACCGCAATGAGAAGCCTGCACACCGCAACGAAGAGTGGCCCTCACTCTCCGCAACCAGATAAAAAGCCCGCGCGCAGCAACGAAGACCCAATGCAGCCAAAAATAAAATTTTAAAAATTTTTTTAATTTAAAAAAAAATAGAAGTAATCTTTAAAAAGGGACAAAAATTTCCTGAGATGTAAACTCCTAAGTAGTTCTAAATTAAGTTTAAAAAGTATAATTCATATAGCCATATTCACTGACTTCAAAGTAATTAAGTTAGAAACTAGTGATTCCCCCAAATTACATAACACACTTAAAGTTACTCTTGGATTTAAAAGAACACCATGACAGAAGTTCCCAACATCACAGCAGAAATTGATGATAACCAAGAAATGGATGATGGAATACTCCACTTTTTAAACTTGTGAATATTTTTCAAAGCAGTATCCTGAGAAAATTTAGAACCTTAAATGCATTAATTAGAGAAAAGGAAGATTATAAATAAAGGAACTACTATCTTAGTTCAAAAGCAGGAATGCCAGCATTAAAATAAACCCAAGAAAGTTGAATTGTGATTGATAAAGAAGATGAAGATAATAAAATAGAAATCAAACCTACAGTAGGAAAAAATTCACACTGTTAATCCATAAAACCCAAAGCGGGCTCTCAGAATTAGCAATGCTGAATTTGCACAAATGCTGGGAGGCTCAGTGCCGTCACGTGCATGTTTACAACATGGGTACTGCAACCTGATCAGACCGACGAGGAGAAAACACAGACAAGATCAGGAAAAAAGAAGGAAGACCAAGGAAATTAAATAAATCATAGTAGGCCAATATGTACGATAAAGGGTTTGAAATCAGAGACATCATGGAGAAATTTACAGGAAAATATGAATTATCACAATGAGTGCGAAAACGCTAATAAACTAATAACTGCGAGGGAAGAAGCGGACAAAAAAGTACAAGGTTTACCCTAAATTGCAGTGTCATTTTTTTCAGACAATGTGATTTTCTACCTAGAAAACTGAGCTAACAAACTATAAGAATAATTAGGACAAATTCCATTAGATGGAAGGAACTGCCTGTCTACACCAAGTCCCCTATCTACCAGCAATGAATTATAACATATAAAGAAAAATGTCGTTCATAATAGCAACACTGTTACAACACAGCCAGGGGTAAACCAAAAAAAACCGCGCAGGACCCATATGAGAAAATGATAAAGTGTCATGTCTATAATTTTTAAATTAAAATTTGCATGAATAAAGAGATAAACTGGAGAAAGTGTGTAAGAATAGTCAAGACTGTTAGGAAAAAGGAAAGTAGTGAAGTAGAAATTCTCTGTGACACATGAAAATATATAATAAACCATTATAATTGAAGGAATATGTAAGAATAAACATATAGAATATCAGATACTCACTTTGAAAGAGGATAGTTTCCTGAAACTGGCCTACACATTGAGGAATTTACTATATAAACTAAAAGAGTGTAAAATATAGATTTTGAATAAGAGATTATTCAAAAAATGGTGCTGAATTGACTAACTATACATTTGTAATATAATGAAGGTAGACAGCTACCTCACAATACTAAAACAAATACAGATGATTTATCCCTACAAAATTATTTTAAAATACATTTATAAGTGAAAAAATATGAAAGAATATATGTGGAATTAGGAAAGTCATTCTTAAGACACAAATGACAATATCTATAAAATAAATTTACATTAATAATAGTATACTGTGCAACCTCAAGATACGAGATACATTTTTCACTCAACAGTTTGGAAAACCGGATACTATTTAGAACTGATGGGAGTGTAAATAGGAACAGCATTTTTTCGGACAATTTAACCATATCTACTAAAATCAAAGGGTGCAATCCCTTAGACCAAAACAATTTCACTTCCTACACATATGCATAAGCTGGCTAAACAAGGATGTTTATTTAGCCTTGTTTATAGTAGCTACACAAATATATAAACAACCAAATGTCTATCGACATGGAAAAGGGTAAATAAATTATCACTATTCAGCAGTTTATAGATGAGGTCATCCTATATTCATTTAATATGGGAAGTTCTCACAAGATTTCTTGTTAAGTGGAGACAGCAAACTGCAAAAGCATGAATACATGGAATATCGTTTATGTTAACTATTTGTGTTAACTCACTGATGAAACCCAAATTATGCAAAAGCAAATTAAGCAAATTAATTTTTCTTTTTTTTTTTTTGGCCGTGCCACACAGCATGCATGATCCTAGTTCCCCGACCAGGGATCTAACCCATGCCCCCTGCAGTGGAAGCGCAGAGTCTTAACCACTGGACAGGCAGGGAAGTCCCTACACCAGTTATGATGTCATCTTTGGGGAGGGCCTTGGGCATGGTGGCAGGGAGCAGGTGGCCATGTGGGAGGATTTCTGATGCATCTGTAAGTTTCACTTTTCTAAATAACAGAACATGCACATGTATTATTTGTGCAATTAGAATATAATTAAATATAAACATAAAAGATTTGTTTGGGTTGGAGGCAAAGAACATGTGAAAGCACCTGCCAAGTCTTGGTGAGGCATAACATGGACTCCTGGGCTGCTTTCCCAGTCACAAAACCTCCCGGGGGCAGAATGAAGAGAAAAGAACTCAAGTCTCTGCCCAGTCGTGGGAGATACCTTGTCCCTGAGGTAGAGGATGAGTGAGCATGTGTGTGAGAGAGAGAGCTGTTGATGGTTGCGTTCTGACTCTGCGACATCAATGTCCAGGTTTTTCCACACAATGCTGTCCTCTGTGCCAGCAGGAGCCTGTGTGATGTGCATTTCTGAACACAACACCCCATTAGCTTTTTCTGGATACGCCACTGATCACTATTCTACAAGGTTTGCTGCTGGCGCTTCCTAGATCTTACCAGAAGGCGTCAGCAGAACATTTCAGACACCATCCAGGACTCTCGTTCCTTCCACCCAAGGGTGCTTCAATGATTTGTTGACAGAAACATTGAGGGGGTGAGGTCATCCAGTCAAGCTACCAGGAGGGACACGTGCAGGAAGTGATATTAACCTCAGGGCTGCCACCTAGCTAACATAAAGTTAAAACTCTTGATGGAGAGATACGACCTGATTTCTGAAAAGTTGAGGTGTACAAGTATACATTTCTGAACTGATTAAATGCACTATTTCTCTCCCATCAACTCCATACACCCAGTGAAGTCATTAGTTGGTAGGAAATCTAGGGGAGGTGGGAAAGGGCAGGTCAGTCCTCTTGTCGTCCGACACCCATCAAACAAGGTCAATGGAGCTCCAGTCCAAGTTCACAGATGCTCAGAGAGTTTAAGTCAATTCTTCGGGGTCACATAGTCAATAAATGGCAGTCAGGACTTGAACTCATTGCCTGTGGCTCTGAATCCACTGCTTACTCTATTCTGCTACATGTCCACGGGAGCCTTCTGGAGGAGGGGGCTTGGCTTGGGCTGGTCCTTGACCATGCAGCATGTTCTGGCCCCTGTGAACACCTGAGGAGGTCCAGCATGGCTCTCGTTGTTCACAGGATCAGACACTGTTGGCGCCAGGAGGGGGTTGGCCGTGATATGCTTGGTTTCTGTTTCAGCACTGAACAGCTGGTGACCTTGCTCTTGACCTTCCTCTCCTTGGGCAAGAGCTCTGGAAAGAGCATGTTGGACTCTAGGATCTCCGAAAGCCCTCCTAGCTCTGGAGCTCTACAACTGGATGATCTCCAGAAAGAAAACTGTGTGAGACTGTGAAGCCTCCTTTCTTTGCAGATGGGCTCAAGAAGCCTAGCAGTAGTGTCCGGACCAAGAACTCTGGGCCTCGTCCTGCCCGAGGACTCAGACTTGGTGGGCAGTGAAAGACTGCGTTGCCGAAGTTTACTGAACTGGACTCTGCCTATCAGGGAAAGAGGTTCCACAGTCCTCTGGGTCCAGGGAATACCTGTGAGCAAAAGCCTTTGGCCATGGATTGCTAAGCCAAACTTCTGAGAGCCCAGGATCATGGAGGGAAAAACTAGGAATGGGGAAAGCAGGGTCCTTGTCAACCAGGACCAGCAAGTCCTCCCTTGATTCTGGAGAAAGTCGCAGAAGGGAAATTCAGATGGAATTCTGCTGAGCAGAGGGGTTGCTCCCAGCGGGCAAGGCTGATCTACCTGTGAATCACCCCAGTCCCCACCCATTCCCACCTAGAGGCAGTCCTGCCCACCTCCTAAGGGCAACCCTGCCCCCTCCCGACCAGTCTGACTGGACTCTAGGAGAACTCCACCTGCCTCTCCCTAAATACCGTGTGTCCCTCCACCCACCTGGGTTAGAGTTGGGATTCCCTATGGAATTCCCCAGGTCACTCTGGCTCCAAACTGGTGCTGGAACATAGCTCCCCAGGGCTCAAAGAGAATTCCAGACCTCCCCTGAGTCGCTGCTTACCTGGCCCCAGAGCCTCCATTTCTATCTGTAAAACAAGTCACTTCTACCTTCTTCACAGGGTTCCATGGAAGGAACTAAAGGCGTTATCATCAGAGAAGCATCAGCCCAGTGAGTGGGTCCGTTGTGTTGGGCATGATTTGTTCTAAATGTCTGATGGCCCTCGTACAGCCCCTCCCTGTTAGGATCATGCTTCCCATCCATTGACAGCAGGCTTGGCAACTGACATGTTTTGGCCCAAGAAATCTGAGCGGAAGTACCGTGCGCCTCTTCCAAGCGGAACATCCAGGGGCCATCGTGTTGTTCTCCCATTGCTCTTTTCTCTCATCTGGGAGACTAGTAGGTCCCAGGTACTGACTGCTTCTGAATCCTGAGGCCCTAACTGAGCAGAGCCGAGGCCAGCTTGCATTGGACTATAGAGGTGGGTAAGAAATAATCATTTGCTGCCATACAGCACTGAGATTTGGGATCCTTTGTTTCAGCAACACCTCTTAGCCCACGCTGACTGATATAAGCACGGAGGACCAGTGGTATATGTTGGTTCCTTACCATCTCCCCTTTAAGGATGAGGCATCCATCATGCTTAGTATAATGAATTAGGAAGAACAATGCTCCAAGTTGCAGAGGCATAGCAGGGGGGCAAGGACCGTGGCTGGGAGTGGCCCTGCTAGGAGTGATGGAGTAGGGGAAGGAGGTGGGCAGGTGGAGGCCCTTGTATGTTATGGGTTGAAGACCTAGAGGGACCAGGTGATGTTGCAACCTTCGCTGTGTTTCAATGCAAAAAATAGTATTATTACTTATCTTCCAAGTCTTTCAGTAATAATGAAATTTCGTGAGTGCCTTATTTGGGATAGGGTGTCACATATCCGTTTTAGATGTTTGGGTAGAAGCCAAGCCAGGTGTCCCAGGGTGTTAGCACAGGCCGAAGGCTTAAGACAGGTCCCCGGGCCAGGTAGCGTAGGCGGGATGGCACAGACCCAAGAGATCAGAGACTGGAGGCCGAGCACAGGTGCACTGGTTGGAGTGCGTGGGGTCGCCTGGATATAGGGCAGAGCCATATGTAGACGACCTCTGTCCTTGTCCGCAGCCCAGGGTTCTCCACAGGGCGGAGACTGTCGCATGGTCAGAGACTGTCAGGACTGAGACTGCTGTCGAAGCCTGCTTCTGCTTGTCCAGCACTAATGAGAATACTATCTCCTAGAAGGGTCGCTCTCCTTGGAGGCGCGGGGTGACCGTGGGAGACGTTCATCTCGGAAATATGAAGCCCAGCCACAGAGATCTCAGTGGAAGGAGCACAGAATTCTGCTCCTTGTTAATTTCATGGTTGACTTAACTGTTCTTAAGCGATTATAGCGCTGGTGATGATGGGCTTGAAATGCTTTTACTTTTTTTTCTCAGCCAGTTCTCTTTCTTTGTCCCAAAAGATTCAGACTCTCGATTTGAAGCACAAATTCGTTGTCTTAAGGTTTCCTGGGCACCGTTGTTTGTGGGAACATATTTATTTTGCCTGTCGTAGGAGGAAGAACACTGAAGAGAGGGGGAGGATGAAGACGATGCAGACCCGCATTCCCAAGCAGTTCTTATGGCCAGGCTGGGCTGCATACCTGTGTCCCATGCATCGTTTCTTTGAATTTTCTCAACAGCTCACGAGGCAGCACGGCCACTGGAGTATGAGCCCCATGGGGCTTATTTTATCACTGCATCCAATCATCTTAAGCAGGTCTGGCACATAATAGGAGCTCAATAAATATTTGTTTTTTTTAAAAAGGGATATCATGATCATCCACATCTTAAAAATAACATAATGGGGGCTTCCCTGGTGGTGCAGTGGTTAAGTATCTGCCTGCCAGTGCAGGGGACACAGGTTCGATCCCTGGTCTGGGAAGATCCCACATGCCGTGGAGCAACTAAGCCCGTGTGCCACAACTACTGAGCCTGCAAGCCACAACTACTGAGCCCATGCACCACAACTACTGAAGCCCACGTGCCTAGAGCCCATGCTCCACAACAAGAGAAGCCATTGCAATGAGAAGCCCCCACACCACAATGAAGAGTAGCCCCCGCTCACCGCAACTAGAGAAAGACCGTGCACAGCAATGAAGACCCAACACAGCCATAAATAAATAAATAAAAATAACATAACGGAGGCTGAGGAGATTAAGAGACTTGCCCAAACCCACATGGCTCATAGGTGACAGAACCGGAACTCAGATCTCTGGGACCCAAAAGGTTTCAATCTGCCTTCGGTGGGTATGGACCATTCAGCCTCTTCTCAATGGTCAAGATAGACACAGGAGTGGTGTTAGAGAAAAGCCATTTTAGAAAGATACAGGAGGAACTTATCAACAGGATGGACTACATATTTTTAATGGATTGTTATCTAGGTTGCACATTAATATGGGAACTCTTGCAGCAATATTTTCCAAAGGTGGCAACATATGCTCTTTTTACAGTGTTACATGGACTTGCCTCTATCAAAAGGTGGGGCTCGAGTCCCCTCCCCCTGAACCTGGGCAGACCTCAGTAACTGCCTCAACCAAAAGCATGTGATTTCCAAGCTCAGTCACACACATCAACACAGCCTTGTCCTGGACCTCTCTTGGGACATGAGCCTTGGATATCTGAGCTGACAGGTGAGAAGTCTGGCCCCCGCATGCTGGGGAGGCCACATGGAGAGTCCATCAGGAGACAGAGATGCCCGAGAATGCCCAGTGTCCCAACCCCCGGCTGTCTGCCTCTCCCCGCCATCAACTGCCGGACATAGATGTGAGGGAGGGACGAAACCAGCAGGTGAGTCCAGCCTTGGCCTTTAAGCTACCCCGGCTGATGCAGAGTGGAGAGAGATGAGAAGTCTCCACCAAACCTGCCCAAATTGCAGCTTTGTGAGCCATATAAACATTGCTGCGGGTTCTCATGCTCTCGGTGGAAGTGGTGGCCTGGAAGCAGGTAAAGGGGGTGTGGACGGTGTAGCTCTTCATGTCCTGCTATGCTCTGCCCACTAGTGCTGCTGTCTGAAAAGTCCCAGCCTCAGTGGGACCCCTGGGCCACTGGATTTAGCATGGCACCCCCCTACCTGTCTGCAATGATACTGTGCTACTCTGCCCCTCTGAAACAATGGGTAAGCCCACTGCCCTGTGGCCAGTGCTTCAGCAAGGATGCCTTCTCACCCCTACAGCATCACTTTCCATCTCAAATGGATCGTTAATATCAATCTCAAACACATTTTTATTAACCGTACCCTTAAAAAAATACTCTCTTGACTCTATTATTTCTCGTGTCTCTTTTTTCCTCCCATTTTTAGCAAAACATTCTCAGAAGTGCGTCTATGTTCACATTCTGTACTCACTCCCAGCCTATCACTCTTGAACCCGTTCCAATTCGTTTCATCCAGCAAAACTGGTCTTGTAAGGACTCAGTGACTGAACCTGTCCCCCAGCGGCCAGATCCAAGGACTAAGCCTTGGTTCCCAGAGGACTTAAGCTGTCATTGGCGTTTGCATGGGCTGTCGCCCTCCATCTGGACCCGCCTGCTTCGCCTGTCCCAGGACACACCCCCTGGTTTCCTCTTCTCCTCAGCTCCCTTTTCTGGTCCCCTCTCATCCCTCCAACGTCTGTACTGGTGAGTCCATGGCTCAGTGCGTGGGCTCCAATCTTTCCTCTCTTTTCTGGCATTACAAACACCACGTGGGTGCTGACAGGTCTTGAACCTCCCTGTCCAGCCTGGGCATTGCTATCTGGAATCAGAATCCCAGCCTCCTATGGCTAACGCCTGCTTGATCCCTTTACAGGAAGTCTGAGAGACATCTCAACCTTGACACGCCCACATCCAAATTTCTCATGTTCTCCCCCCGAAGTGCTCCTCCCCAGCTGCTCAGTTAAAGGCCATCCATTCTTCTGGATCCTCTGGCCAAAAATTATGGAGTTAAACTGGACTATTCTATTTTTCTCAAACCCAACTCCCAATGCATCAGCAAATCCTTTTGGCTTGACTGTGCAGGTATACTCTGCATCCCCTCCATGGCCACCACCCTGGTCCAAACCCCCAGCATCTATCAAAGGATTATTAGAGCAAACTCCTACAGGGTGTCTCTGGTCTGCCTTCTGTAGTCCTACCATCTATGCTTCAAAAAGCACTAGAATGACCCTACTAAAAGGTCAGCTGGGGGCTTTCCTGGTGGCACAGTGGTTGGGAGTCCGCCTGCCGATGCAGGGGATACGGGTTCGTGCCCCAGTCCGGGAGGATCCCACGTGCCGCGGAGCGGCTGGGCCCGTGAGCCATGGCCGCTGAGCCTAGGCGTCCGGAGCCTGTGCTCCGCAACGGGAGAGGCCACAACAGTGAGAGGCCCGCGTACCGCAAAAAAAAAAGAAAAAAAATGGGCAAAGAAATTGAAAAGACATTTCTCCAAAGAAAATCACAAATGGTCAAGAAGCACATAAAAGATCCTCAACATCATTAATCATGAGAAATGCAAATCAAAACCAAAATGAGATACCACATCACACCTACTACAAGGGCTATAATTTTTTAAAATGGAAAATAACAAGTGTTGGTGAGAATGTGGAGAAATCGAAATCGTTATGAACTATTGACAGGAATGTAAAATGGTACAGCTGCTGTGAAAAACAAACTGGCACATCCTTGGGGTTCCATCAACGCCATAACCAACCCCAATTACAAACCTAGAGGTCCAGCTGGGGAGCCTCAGGTGGGCTGCACAGTGCTCCGAAGCCCTCTAGAGGCCGTCTGCTGTAATGCCAACTCTCGACACTTCCTGCTGCTTACCCACCCCCACCCCCCGCCCCGCCCCCGCAGCCCCAGAGGCTGCACTGGCTTGGAAACGTGCCACCATGATTGCCTTCCTTCTCTCCCCCTAAGCGCCATGAATGCTCTACAGAGGAGGGTATTTCTCTCTCAAACTCTCCCAGGAAACTCTCACCTCCCAACTCCACCACACTACTTTAAATCAGCCAGCGGCCCAGCCATCTACATAAGGTCACCTGGCTTTAAATCAAACAACATCCATAACTGACTTCACCTGCATTTAAGTCAGGACATCCAGGCAAGGGTGGGGGGAAAGGAGGAAGTGGATCAGGTGGAAAGGGAAGAAGGAAGTTTGGGGAGAGCCAAGAGAAACAAAGGGCACAGGGATGAGGACAGCTCACCCAGCAATACCAGGGCTTTTACAGGCTCCAGGAGGTTCAGGACAACTAGCCGCGTTTCCCAGGTGCCAACACACACAGAGGCCTGCAGCTTAAAAGCTGCAAGCCCAAGTCAGGGCAGGTATTTCCGGGTCTAGGTTCCTGCCGCTGGAGAAACAAAGGACAGTACTCTGCAGACAGCCTGTTTGGCCGTCCAGCCACTGGGCCACAAGACCAGGCTGGAAATGCCCCCATCGCAAACTGAAGGCAACCTCTGTCCCCCTCTGTGAGGTGAGGCATTTGACTGATTGAATCAGAGGGGCCCAGTAACCAACCCCTTTACTCTGGCCGTGTCCTTGAGATTCTGCCCACCCCAACTCCAGATACATCTCAGAGCCTGTTGGTTTGGCCAGGGAGCCGCCACACGTGGGCTATGTTGGTGCTCTGGCGTCCTCTTGTGGCCGTCGTCTCTAATAGCAACTCATAACCCTTCCTCCTGCCTCCCTTGCCAGCTCTGGGGGCTGCACTGGTTCAGGGCGCCTGCCCGCCTGATTTCCTTCCCCCTCTCCCTCTTACCACAATGAAGTGCCCTAGAGATGGCGATATTTTCTCTTTCCAAGTCTCCCAGGGTACTCATCCCTCCCTACCACATCTTACTACTTTAAATTAATCAGCCCAGGCTTCCCTGGTCCTCCAGTGGTTTAGACTCCATTCTTCCACTGCAGGCCGTATGGCTTTGATCTTTGGTCGGGGAACTAATATCCTACAGGCCACACGGCATGGCCAAATATAAATAAATAAATAAATAGGCCCACTGCATTTACTGATGTACCTGGCTTTAAATCAATCATCTCCCACATACTTCAGGTGACCTGGCTTTAGGTCAGGTTACCCCAGGCACAGTTGTGGAAACAGAAGGAAGAAGATCAGATAGAAAGGGAAGACAAACTTTTGGAGAGAACTCTCGAGAACAAGAAAGGGCACAGGGATGAGCGCAGCCCGCCCAGCAAACACAAGAGTTTTTACAGGCTCCAGGTTCAGGACGACAGCCCCGTTTTCCAGATGCCAAACACACAGAGACCAACAGCTTAAAACCTGGAAGCCCAAGTCAAGCCAGGTGTTTCTGGGTCCAGAGTCCTGACTCTGGAGAAACAAAGGGCAGTCAGTCTGCAGACAGCCTCTCTGGCTGTCGGGTCACTGGGCCACCCGACCCGGCTGAAAGTGCCCCCATGGCAAGCTGAAGGCAGAATTCAGCCCGCTCTATGAGAGGAGGCAATTTCAGCAAGTGAATCAGAGGTGCCCAGTAACAACCCCTTTCCTCTGGGCACGTCCTTGACTTTCCGCAATCCCCATGTCCGAACCTGGAGGCTTGGCCAGGGATGCACACGAGGGTACCGCTGGTGCTCCGGCGCCCTCTTGTGGACGTCGGCTCTGATAGCAACTCTCAGCCCTTCTTCCCTGCGGAGCCCCGGGGACTGCACTGGCCTTGGGCACCTGGCAGCCTGATTTCCTTCCCCTTCTCCGTCTTAGCACAATGAAGTGCCCTACAAAGGGGGATATTTTCTCTCTCCAAGTTTCCCAGGGTACTATCCCACCCTACCGCACCCCACTGCTTTAAATTAAAGAGCCCGGAACTTCCCAGGAGGTCAAGTGGCTAAGACTCCCCACTTCCACTGCAGGTGGCACGGGTTTCATCCCTCATCATGGAACTAACATTAAGATCCTACATACCACACGGCGTGTACAAATAAAAATAAATAAATAAATAGCCCCCTGAAGTCACTGATGTACCGGGCTTGAACTCAATCACCTCCCTTTTAATTCAGCTGACCTCGCTCTAGGTCAGTTTTCCCCACGCAGGGTTTTGGAAACAGAAAGAAGAGGATCAGATAGAAAGGGAAGACAAACGTTTGCAGAGAACTCTCCAGAGAAAGAGAGGGCACAGGGATCAGCAAAGCCCGCCCAGCAAATATCCAGGCTTTACAGGCTCCAGGTTCAGGAAAAGCAGCCCCGTTTTCCAGATGCCAATACCCACAGAGGCCAACAGCTTAAAAAGCTGCAAGCCCGAGTCAAGGCATGTATTTCTGGCTCCAGAGTCCTGACTCTGGAGAACAAAGGGCAGTCAGTCTACAGGCAACCTGTCTGGCCGGCCGACCACTGGGAAACAACCTGGCAGGAAGTGTCCCCATCGGGAGCTGAAGGCAGACCACTGCCCCCCTGTGAGGCGAGGCAATTTGAGCCAGTGAATCAGAGGGGCCCGTAACCAACCCCTTTGCTCTGGGCACGTCCTTGCGGTTCTGCTAACCCCATCTCCAACCCCATCTCAAAACCTGGAATTTTGGCCAGGGATACAAAAGTGGGCTCCGCTGGTGCTCCGGCGCCCTCTTGTGGCCCTCGTCTCCAATAGCATCTTACAGCCCTTCCTCCTGCCTCCCTTGCCAGCTCTGGGGGCAGAACAGATCCAGGGCGCCTGCCCGCCTGATTTCCTTTCC
Source organism: Delphinus delphis (assembly GCF_949987515.2). Lineage (NCBI taxonomy): Eukaryota > Metazoa > Chordata > Mammalia > Artiodactyla > Delphinidae > Delphinus > Delphinus delphis. The sequence goes on along the minus strand of NC_082698.1, from coordinate 73,808,271 downwards.
CCTCCCCCTCTTATCACAACGAAGTGCCCTAGGGATGACGATATTCTCTCTTTCCAAGTCTCCCACCGTCGTCCTCCCTCCCTACCACATCCTACTACTTTAACCAGCCCAGGACTTCACTGATCCTCCAGTGGTTTAGACTCCCTTCTTCCACTGCAGGGCGTATGGGTTTGATCCTTGGTCGGGGAACTAAGATCCTACATGCCACACAGCATGCCCAAATATAAAAAAATAAATAAATAGGCCCACTGCATTTATTGATGTACCAGGCTTTAAATCAATCATCTCCCACATACTTCAGGTGGCCTGGCTTTAGGTCAGGTTACCCCAGGCACAGTTGTGGATACAGAAGGAAGAGGATCAGATGGAAAGGGAAGACAAACTTTTGGAGAGAACTCTCAGGAAAAACAAAGGGCACAGGGATGAGCACAGCCGGCCAGCAAACACCAGGGTTTTTACAGGCTTCAGGTTCAGGACGACAGCCCCGTTTTCCAGATTCCAACACACACAGAGACCAGCAGCTTAAAAGCTGGAAGCCCAAGTCAAGCCAGGTGTTTCTGGGTCCAGAGTCCTGACTCTGGAGAAACAAAGGGCAGTCAGTCTGCAGACAGCCTCTCTGGCTGTCGGGTCACTGGGCCACCCGGCCCGGCTGAAAGTGCCCCCATGGCAAGCTGAAGGCAGAATTCAGCCCACTCTGTGAGAGGAGGCAATTTCAGCAAGTGAATCAGAGGTGCCCAGTAACAACCCCTTTCCTCTGGGCACGTCCTTGACTTTCCGCAAACTCCATCTACGAACCTGGAGCCTTGGCCAGGGATGCACACGAGGGTTCCGCTGCTACTCCGGCGCCCTCTTGTGGACGTCGGTTCTAATAGCCACTCTCAGCCCTTCGTCCCTGCGGAGCCCTGGGAGCTGCACTGGCCTTGGGCACCTGGCAGCCTGATTTCCTTCCCCTTCTCCGTCTTAGCACAATGAAGTGCCCTACAAAGGGGGCTATTTTCTCTCTCCAAGTTTCCCAGAGTACTATACCTCCCTACCGCACCCCACTACTTTAAATTAAAAAGCCCGGAACTTTCCAGGACGTCAATTGGCTAAGACTCCCCGCTTTCACTGCAGGTGGCACGGGTTTCATCCCTCGTCATGGAACTCAGATTAACATCCTACATGCCACACGGCTTGGCCAAAAATAAATAAATAGATAAATAGCCCCCTGAAGTCACTGATGTACCGGGCTTGAACTCAATCACCTCCCTTTTAATTCAGCTGACCTCGCTCTAGGTCAGTTTTCCCCACGCAGGGTTGTGGAAACAGAAAGAAGAGGATCAGATAGAAAGGGAAGACAAACGTATGCGGAGAACTCTCTAGAGAAAGAGACGGCACAGGGATGAGCAAAGCCCGCCCAGCAAATATCCAGGCTTTTACAGGCTCCAGGTTCAGGAAAACCAGCCCCATTTTCAAGATGCCAACACCCACAAAGGCCAGCTTAAAAACCTGCAAGCCCGAGTCAAGGCACGTATTTCTGGCTCCAGAGTCCTGACTCTGGAGAAACAAAGGGCAGTCAGTCTACAAGCAACCTGTCTGGCCGGCCGACCACTGGGCAACAACCTGGCACGAAGTGTCCGCATCGGAAGCTGAAGGCAGACCACTGTGCCACTGTGAGGTGACGCAATTTGAGCCGGTGAATCAGAGGGGCCCGTAACCAACCCCTTTGCTCTGGGCACATCCTTGCGGTTCTGCTAACCCCATCTCCAACCCCATCTCAAAACCTGGAATTTTGGCCAGGGATCCACAGGTGGGCTCCGCTGGCGCTCCGGCGCCCTCTTGTGGCCTTCGTCTCTAATAGCAACTTATAGCCCTTCCTCCTGCCTCCCTTGCCAGCTCTAGGGGCTGCACTGGCCCAGGGCGCCTGCCCGCCTGATTTCCTTCCCCCTCTCCCTCTTACGACAATGAACTGCCCTAGAGATGGCGATATTTTCTCTCTCCAAGTCTCTCACGGTACTCATCCCTCCCTACCACATCCTACTACTTTAAATTAATCAGCCCAGGACTTCTCTGTTCCCCCAGTGGTTGAGACTCCATTCTTCCACTGCAGGGCGTATGGGTTTGATCCTTGGTCGGGGAACTAAGATCCTACATGCCACACAGCATGCCCAAATATAAATAAATAAGTAAATGGGCCCACTGCATTTACCGATGTACCAGGGTTTAAATCAATCATCTCCCACATACTTCAACTGATCTGGCTTTAGGTCAGGTTACCCCAGGCACAGTTGTGGAAACAGAAGGAAGAGGATCAGATGGAAAGGGAAGACAAACTTTTGGAGAGAACTCTCGGGAAAAAGAAAGGGCACAGGGATGAGCGCAGCCCGCCAGCAAACACCAGGGTTTTTACAGGCTCCAGGTTCAGGACGACAGCCCCGTTTTCCAGATGCCAACACACACAGAGACCAGCAGCTTAAAAGCTGGAAGCCCAAGTCAAGCCAGGTGTTTCTGGGTCCAGAGTCCTGACTCTGGAGAAACAAAGGGCAGTCAGTCTGCAGACAGCCTCTCTGGCTGTCGGGTCACTGGGCCACCCGGCCCGGCTGAAAGTGCCCCCATGGCAAGCTGAAGGCAGAATTCAGCCCACTCTGTGAGAGGAGGCAATTTCAGCAAGCGAATCAGAGGTACCCAGTAACAACCCCTTTCCTCTGGGCACGTCCTTGACTTTCGCAATCCCCATGTCCGAACCTGGAGGCTTGGCCAGGGATGCACACGAGGGTACCGCTGGTGCTCCGGCGCCCTCTTGTGGATGTCGGCTCTAATGGCAACTCTCAGCCCTTCTTCCCTGCGGAGCCCCGGGGGCTGCACTGGCCTTGGGCACCTGGCAGCCTGATTTCCTTTCCCCTCTCCCTCTTAGCACAATGAAGTGCCCTACAGATGGGGATATCTTCTCTCTCCAAGTTTACGAGGGTACTATCCCACCCTACCGCACCCCACTGCTCTAAATTAAAAAGCCCGGGACCTCCCAAGAGGTCAAGTGGCTAAGACGCCCCGTTTCCACTGCAGGTGGCACGGGTTTCATCCCTCGTCATGGAACTAAGATCCTACATGCCACACAGCATGGCCAAAAATAAATAAATAAATAAATAGTCCCCTGAAGTCACTGATGTACCGGCCTTGAGCTCAATCACCTCCCTTTTAATTCAGCTGACCTGGCTTTAGGTCACTTTTCCCCACGCAGGGTTGTGGAAACAGAAGGAAGAGGATCAGATAGAAAGGGAAGACAAACGTTTGCAGAGAACTCTCCAGAGAAAGAGAACGCACAGGGATGAGCAAAGCCCGCCCAACAAATATCCAGGCCTTTACAGGCTCCGGGTTCAGGAAAACCAGCCACGTTTTCCAGATGCCAACACCCACAGAGGCCAACAGCTTAAAAAGCTGCAAGCCCGAGTCAAGGCACGTATTTCTGGGTCCAGAGTCCTGACTCTGGAGAAACAAAGGGCAGTCAGTCTGCAGACAGCCTCTCTGGCTGTCGGGTCACTGGGCCACCCGGCCCGGCTGACAGTGCCCCCATGGCAAGCTGAAGGCAGAATTCAGCCCACTCTGTGAGAGGAGGCAATTTCAGCAAGTGAATCAGAGGTGCCCAGTAACAACCCCTTTCCTCTGGGCACGTCCTTGACTTTCCGCAATCCCCATGTCCGAACCTGGAGGCTTGGCCAGGGATGCACACGAGGGTACCGCTGGTGCTCCGGCGCCCTCTTGTGGACGTCGGCTCTGATAGCAACTCTCAGCCCTTCTTCCCTGCGGAGCCCCGGGGACTGCACTGGCCTTGGGCACCTGGCAGCCTGATTTCCTTCCCCTTCTCCGTCTTAGCACAATGAAGTGCCCTACAAAGGGGGATATTTTCTCTCTCCAAGTTTCCCAGGGTACTATCCCACCCTACCGCACCCCACTGCTTTAAATTAAAGAGCCCGGAACTTCCCAGGAGGTCAAGTGGCTAAGACTCCCCGCTTCCACTGCAGGTGGCACGGGTTTCATCCCTCATCATGGAACTAACATTAAGATCCTACATACCACACGGCGTGTACAAATAAAAATAAATAAATAAATAGCCCCCTGAAGTCACTGATGTACCGGGCTTGAACTCAATCACCTCCCTTTTAATTCAGCTGACCTCGCTCTAGGTCAGTTTTCCCCACGCAGGGTTTTGAAACAGAAAGAAGAGGATCAGATAGAAAGGGAAGACAAACGTTTGCAGAGAACTCTCCAGAGAAAGAGAGGGCACAGGGATCAGCAAAGCCCGCCCAGCAAATATCCAGGCTTTACAGGCACCAGGTTCAGGAAAACCAGCCCTGTTTTCCAGATGCCAATACCCACAGAGGCCAACAGCTTAAAAAGCTGCAAGCCCGAGTCAAGGCATGTATTTCTGGGTCCAGAGTCCTGACTCTGGAGAACAAAGGGCAGTCAGTCTACAGGCAACCTGTCTGGCCGGCCGACCACTGGGCAACAACCTGGCACGAAGTGTCCCCATCGGGAGCTGAAGGCAGACCACTGCCCCCATGTGAGGCGAGGCAATTTGAGCCAGTGAATCAGAGGGGCCCGTAACCAACCCCTTTGCTCTGGGCACGTCCTTGCGGTTCTGCTAACCCCATCTCCAACCCCATCTCAAAACCTGGAATTTTGGCCAGGGATACAAAAGTGGGCTCCGCTGGTGCTCCGGCGCCCTCTTGTGGCCCTCGTCTCCAATAGCATCTTACAGCCCTTCCTCCTGCCTCCCTTGCCAGCTCTGGGGGCAGAACAGATCCAGGGCGCCTGCCCGCCTGATTTCCTTTCCCCTCCCCCTCTTATCACAACGAAGTGCCCTAGGGATGACGATATTCTCTCTTTCCAAGTCTCCCACCGTCGTCCTCCCTCCCTACCACATCCTACTACTTTAACCAGCCCAGGACTTCACTGATCCTCCAGTGGTTTAGACTCCCTTCTTCCACTGCAGGGCGTATGGGTTTGATCCTTGGTCGGGGAACTAAGATCCTACATGCCACACAGCATGCCCAAATATAAAAAAATAAATAAATAGGCCCACTGCATTTATTGATGTACCAGGCTTTAAATCAATCATCTCCCACATACTTCAGGTGACCTGGCTTTAGGTCAGGTTACCCCAGGCACAGTTGTGGATACAGAAGGAAGAGGATCAGATGGAAAGGGAAGACAAACTTTTGGAGAGAACTCTCAGGAAAAACAAAGGGCACAGGGATGAGCACAGCCGGCCAGCAAACACCAGGGTTTTTACAGGCTTCAGGTTCAGGACGACAGCCCCGTTTTCCAGATTCCAACACACACAGAGACCAGCAGCTTAAAAGCTGGAAGCCCAAGTCAAGCCAGGTATTTCTGGGTCCAGAGTCCTGACTCTGGAGAAACAAAGGGCAGTCAGTCTGCAGACAGCCTCTCTGGCTGTCGGGTCACTGGGCCACCCGGCCCGGCTGAAAGTGCCCCCATGGCAAGCTGAAGGCAGAATTCAGCCCACTCTGTGAGAGGAGGCAATTTCAGCAAGTGAATCAGAGGTGCCCAGTAACAACCCCTTTCCTCTGGGCACGTCCTTGACTTTCCGCAAACTCCATCTACGAACCTGGAGCCTTGGCCAGGGATGCACACGAGGGTTCCGCTGCTACTCCGGCGCCCTCTTGTGGACGTCGGTTCTAATAGCCACTCTCAGCCCTTCGTCCCTGCGGAGCCCTGGGAGCTGCACTGGCCTTGGGCACCTGGCAGCCTGATTTCCTTCCCCTTCTCCGTCTTAGCACAATGAAGTGCCCTACAAAGGGGGCTATTTTCTCTCTCCAAGTTTCCCAGAGTACTATACCTCCCTACCGCACCCCACTACTTTAAATTAAAAAGCCCGGAACTTTCCAGGACGTCAATTGGCTAAGACTCCCCGCTTTCACTGCAGGTGGCACGGGTTTCATCCCTCGTCATGGAATTCAGATTAACATCCTACATGCCACACGGCTTGGCCAAAAATAAATAAATAGATAAATAGCCCCCTGAAGTCACTGATGTACCGGGCTTGAACTCAATCACCTCCCTTTTAATTCAGCTGACCTCGCTCTAGGTCAGTTTTCCCCACGCAGGGTTGTGGAAACAGAAAGAAGAGGATCAGATAGAAAGGGAAGACAAACGTATGCGGAGAACTCTCTAGAGAAAGAGACGGCACAGGGATGAGCAAAGCCCGCCCAGCAAATATCCAGGCTTTTACAGGCTCCAGGTTCAGGAAAACCAGCCCCGTTTTCAAGATGCCAACACCCACAAAGGCCAGCTTAAAAACCTGCAAGCCCGAGTCAAGGCACGTATTTCTGGCTCCAGAGTCCTGACTCTGGAGAAACAAAGGGCAGTCAGTCTACAAGCAACCTGTCTGGCCGGCCGACCACTGGGCAACAACCTGGCACGAAGTGTCCGCATCGGAAGCTGAAGGCAGACCACTGTGCCACTGTGAGGTGACGCAATTTGAGCCGGTGAATCAGAGGGGCCCGTAACCAACCCCTTTGCTCTGGGCACATCCTTGCGGTTCTGCTAACCCCATCTCCAACCCCATCTCAAAACCTGGAATTTTGGCCAGGGATCCACAGGTGGGCTCCGCTGGCGCTCCGGCGCCCTCTTGTGGCCTTCGTCTCTAATAGCAACTTATAGCCCTTCCTCCTGCCTCCCTTGCCAGCTCTAGGGGCTGCACTGGCCCAGGGCGCCTGCCCGCCTGATTTCCTTCCCCCTCTCCCTCTTACGACAATGAACTGCCCTAGAGATGGCGATATTTTCTCTCTCCAAGTCTCTCACGGTACTCATCCCTCCCTACCACATCCTACTACTTTAAATTAATCAGCCCAGGACTTCTCTGTTCCCCCAGTGGTTGAGACTCCATTCTTCCACTGCAGGGCGTATGGGTTTGATCCTTGGTCGGGGAACTAAGATCCTACATGCCACACAGCATGCCCAAATATAAATAAATAAGTAAATGGGCCCACTGCATTTACCGATGTACCAGGGTTTAAATCAATCATCTCCCACATACTTCAACTGATCTGGCTTTAGGTCAGGTTACCCCAGGCACAGTTGTGGAAACAGAAGGAAGAGGATCAGATGGAAAGGGAAGACAAACTTTTGGAGAGAACTCTCGGGAAAAAGAAAGGGCACAGGGATGAGCGCAGCCCGCCAGCAAACACCAGGGTTTTTACAGGCTCCAGGTTCAGGACGACAGCCCCGTTTTCCAGATGCCAACACACACAGAGACCAGCAGCTTAAAAGCTGGAAGCCCAAGTCAAGCCAGGTGTTTCTGGGTCCAGAGTCCTGACTCTGGAGAAACAAAGGGCAGTCAGTCTGCAGACAGCCTCTCTGGCTGTCGGGTCACTGGGCCACCCGGCCCGGCTGAAAGTGCCCCCATGGCAAGCTGAAGGCAGAATTCAGCCCACTCTGTGAGAGGAGGCAATTTCAGCAAGCGAATCAGAGGTACCCAGTAACAACCCCTTTCCTCTGGGCACGTCCTTGACTTTCGCAATCCCCATGTCCGAACCTGGAGGCTTGGCCAGGGATGCACACGAGGGTACCGCTGGTGCTCCGGCGCCCTCTTGTGGATGTCGGCTCTAATGGCAACTCTCAGCCCTTCTTCCCTGCGGAGCCCCGGGGGCTGCACTGGCCTTGGGCACCTGGCAGCCTGATTTCCTTTCCCCTCTCCCTCTTAGCACAATGAAGTGCCCTACAGATGGGGATATCTTCTCTCTCCAAGTTTACGAGGGTACTATCCCACCCTACCGCACCCCACTGCTCTAAATTAAAAAGCCCGGGACCTCCCAAGAGGTCAAGTGGCTAAGACGCCCCGTTTCCACTGCAGGTGGCACGGGTTTCATCCCTCGTCATGGAACTAAGATCCTACATGCCACACAGCATGGCCAAAAATAAATAAATAAATAAATAGTCCCCTGAAGTCACTGATGTACCGGCCTTGAGCTCAATCACCTCCCTTTTAATTCAGCTGACCTGGCTTTAGGTCACTTTTCCCCACGCAGGGTTGTGGAAACAGAAGGAAGAGGATCAGATAGAAAGGGAAGACAAACGTTTGCAGAGAACTCTCCAGAGAAAGAGAACGCACAGGGATGAGCAAAGCCCGCCCAACAAATATCCAGGCCTTTACAGGCTCCGGGTTCAGGAAAATCAGCCACGTTTTCCAGATGCCAACACCCACAGAGGCCAACAGCTTAAAAAGCTGCAAGCCCGAGTCAAGGCACGTATTTCTGGGTCCAGAGTCCTGACTCTGGAGAAACAAAGGGCAGTCAGTCTGCAGACAGCCTCTCTGGCTGTCGGGTCACTGGGCCACCCGGCCCGGCTGAAAGTGCCCCCATGGCAAGCTGAAGGCAGAATTCAGCCCACTCTGTGAGAGGAGGCAATTTCAGCAAGCGAATCAGAGGTACCCAGTAACAACCCCTTTCCTCTGGGCACGTCCTTGACTTTCCGCAATCCCCATGTCCGAACCTGGAGGCTTGGCCAGGGATGCACACGAGGGTACCGCTGGTGCTCCGGCGCCCTCTTGTGGATGTCGGCTCTAATGGCAACTCTCAGCCCTTCTTCCCTGCGGAGCCCCGGGGGCTGCACTGGCCTTGGGCACCTGGCAGCCTGATTTCCTTTCCCCTCTCCCTCTTAGCACAATGAAGTGCCCTACAGATGGGGATATCTTCTCTCTCCAAGTTTACGAGGGTACTATCCCACCCTACCGCACCCCACTGCTCTAAATTAAAAAGCCCGGGACCTCCCAAGAGGTCAAGTGGCTAAGACGCCCCGTTTCCACTGCAGGTGGCACGGGTTTCATCCCTCGTCATGGAACTAAGATCCTACATGCCACACAGCATGGCCAAAAATAAATAAATAAATAAATAGTCCCCTGAAGTCACTGATGTACCGGCCTTGAGCTCAATCACCTCCCTTTTAATTCAGCTGACCTGGCTTTAGGTCACTTTTCCCCACGCAGGGTTGTGGAAACAGAAGGAAGAGGATCAGATAGAAAGGGAAGACAAACGTTTGCAGAGAACTCTCCAGAGAAAGAGAACGCACAGGGATGAGCAAAGCCCGCCCAACAAATATCCAGGCCTTTACAGGCTCCGGGTTCAGGAAAACCAGCCACGTTTTCCAGATGCCAACACCCACAGAGGCCAACAGCTTAAAAAGCTGCAAGCCCGAGTCAAGGCACGTATTTCTGGGTCCAGAGTCCTGACTCTGGAGAAACAAAGGGCAGTCAGTCTGCAGACAGCCTCTCTGGCTGTCGGGTCACTGGGCCACCCGGCCCGGCTGACAGTGTCCCCATGGCAAGCTGAAGGCAGAATTCAGCCCACTCTGTGAGAGGAGGCAATTTCAGCAAGTGAATCAGAGGTGCCCAGTAACAACCCCTTTCCTCTGGGCACGTCCTTGACTTTCCGCAATCCCCATGTCCGAACCTGGAGGCTTGGCCAGGGATGCACACGAGGGTACCGCTGGTGCTCCGGCGCCCTCTTGTGGACGTCGGCTCTAATGGCAACTCTCAGCCCTTCTTCCCTGCGGAGCCCCGGGGGCTGCACTGGCCTTGGGCACCTGGCAGCCTGATTTCCTTTCCCCTCTCCCTCTTAGCACAATGAAGTGCCCTACAGATGGGGATATCTTCTCTCTCCAAGTTTACGAGGGTACTATCCCACCCTACCGCACCCCACTGCTTTAAATTAAAAAGCCCGGGACCTCCCAAGAGGTCAAGTGGCTAAGACGCCCCGTTTCCACTGCACGTGGCACGGGTTTCATCCCTCGTCATGGAACTAACATTAAGATCCTACATACTACACGGCGTGTCCAAATATAAATAAATAAATAAATAGCCCCCTGAAGTCACTGATGTACCGGGCTTGAACTCAATCACCTCCCTTTTAATTCAGCTGATCTCGCTCTAGGTCAGTTTTCCCCACGCAGGGTTGTGGAAACAGAAAGAAGAGGATCAGATAGAAAGGGAAGACAAACGTATGCGGAGAACTCTCTAGAGAAAGAGACGGCACAGGGATGAGCAAAGCCCGCCCAGCAAATATCCAGGCTTTTACAGGCTCCAGGTTCAGGAAAACCAGCCCCGTTTTCAAGATGCCAACACCCACAAAGGCCAGCTTAAAAACCTGCAAGCCCGAGTCAAGGCACGTATTTCTGGCTCCAGAGTCCTGACTCTGGAGAAACAAAGGGCAGTCAGTCTACAAGCAACCTGTCTGGCCGGCCGACCACTGGGCAACAACCTGGCACGAAGTGTCCGCATCGGAAGCTGAAGGCAGACCACTGTGCCACTGTGAGGTGACGCAATTTGAGCCGGTGAATCAGAGGGGCCCGTAACCAACCCCTTTGCTCTGGGCACATCCTTGCGGTTCTGCTAACCCCATCTCCAACCCCATCTCAAAACCTGGAATTTTGGCCAGGGATCCACAGGTGGGCTCCGCTGGCGCTCCGGCGCCCTCTTGTGGCCTTCATCTCTAATAGCAACTTATAGCCCTTCCTCCTGCCTCCCTTGCCAGCTCTAGGGGCTGCACTGGCCCAGGGCGCCTGCCCGCCTGATTTCCTTCCCCCTCTCCCTCTTACGACAATGAACTGCCCTAGAGATGGCGATATTTTCTCTCTCCAAGTCTCTCACGGTACTCATCCCTCCCTACCACATCCTACTACTTTAAATTAATCAGCCCAGGACTTCTCTGTTCCCCCAGTGGTTGAGACTCCATTCTTCCACTGCAGGGCGTATGGGTTTGATCCTTGGTCGGGGAACTAAGATCCTACATGCCACACAGCATGCCCAAATATAAATAAATAAGTAAATGGGCCCACTGCATTTACCGATGTACCAGGGTTTAAATCAATCATCTCCCACATACTTCAACTGATCTGGCTTTAGGTCAGGTTACCCCAGGCACAGTTGTGGAAACAGAAGGAAGAGGATCAGATGGAAAGGGAAGACAAACTTTTGGAGAGAACTCTCGGGAAAAAGAAAGGGCACAGGGATGAGCGCAGCCCGCCAGCAAACACCAGGGTTTTTACAGGCTCCAGGTTCAGGACGACAGCCCCGTTTTCCAGATGCCAACACACACAGAGACCAGCAGCTTAAAAGCTGGAAGCCCAAGTCAAGCCAGGTGTTTCTGGGTCCAGAGTCCTGACTCTGGAGAAACAAAGGGCAGTCAGTCTGCAGACAGCCTCTCTGGCTGTCGGGTCACTGGGCCACCCGGCCCGGCTGAAAGTGCCCCCATGGCAAGCTGAAGGCAGAATTCAGCCCACTCTGTGAGAGGAGGCAATTTCAGCAAGCGAATCAGAGGTACCCAGTAACAACCCCTTTCCTCTGGGCACGTCCTTGACTTTCGCAATCCCCATGTCCGAACCTGGAGGCTTGGCCAGGGATGCACACGAGGGTACCGCTGGTGCTCCGGCGCCCTCTTGTGGATGTCGGCTCTAATGGCAACTCTCAGCCCTTCTTCCCTGCGGAGCCCCGGGGGCTGCACTGGCCTTGGGCACCTGGCAGCCTGATTTCCTTTCCCCTCTCCCTCTTAGCACAATGAAGTGCCCTACAGATGGGGATATCTTCTCTCTCCAAGTTTACGAGGGTACTATCCCACCCTACCGCACCCCACTGCTCTAAATTAAAAAGCCCGGGACCTCCCAAGAGGTCAAGTGGCTAAGACGCCCCGTTTCCACTGCAGGTGGCACGGGTTTCATCCCTCGTCATGGAACTAAGATCCTACATGCCACACAGCATGGCCAAAAATAAATAAATAAATAAATAGTCCCCTGAAGTCACTGATGTACCGGCCTTGAGCTCAATCACCTCCCTTTTAATTCAGCTGACCTGGCTTTAGGTCACTTTTCCCCACGCAGGGTTGTGGAAACAGAAGGAAGAGGATCAGATAGAAAGGGAAGACAAACGTTTGCAGAGAACTCTCCAGAGAAAGAGAACGCACAGGGATGAGCAAAGCCCGCCCAACAAATATCCAGGCCTTTACAGGCTCCGGGTTCAGGAAAACCAGCCACGTTTTCCAGATGCCAACACCCACAGAGGCCAACAGCTTAAAAAGCTGCAAGCCCGAGTCAAGGCACGTATTTCTGGGTCCAGAGTCCTGACTCTGGAGAAACAAAGGGCAGTCAGTCTGCAGACAGCCTCTCTGGCTGTCGGGTCACTGGGCCACCCGGCCCGGCTGACAGTGCCCCCATGGCAAGCTGAAGGCAGAATTCAGCCCACTCTGTGAGAGGAGGCAATTTCAGCAAGTGAATCAGAGGTGCCCAGTAACAACCCCTTTCCTCTGGGCACGTCCTTGACTTTCCGCAATCCCCATGTCCGAACCTGGAGGCTTGGCCAGGGATGCACACGAGGGTACCGCTGGTGCTCCGGCACCCTCTTGTGGACGTCGGCTCTGATAGCAACTCTCAGCCCTTCTTCCCTGCGGAGCCCCGGGGACTGCACTGGCCTTGGGCACCTGGCAGCCTGATTTCCTTCCCCTTCTCCGTCTTAGCACAATGAAGTGCCCTACAAAGGGGGATATTTTCTCTCTCCAAGTTTCCCAGGGTACTATCCCACCCTACCGCACCCCACTGCTTTAAATTAAAGAGCCCGGAACTTCCCAGGAGGTCAAGTGGCTAAGACTCCCCACTTCCACTGCAGGTGGCACGGGTTTCATCCCTCATCATGGAACTAACATTAAGATCCTACATACCACACGGCGTGTACAAATAAAAATAAATAAATAAATAGCCCCCTGAAGTCACTGATGTACCGGGCTTGAACTCAATCACCTCCCTTTTAATTCAGCTGACCTCGCTCTAGGTCAGTTTTCCCCACGCAGGGTTTTGGAAACAGAAAGAAGAGGATCAGATAGAAAGGGAAGACAAACGTTTGCAGAGAACTCTCCAGAGAAAGAGAGGGCACAGGGATCAGCAAAGCCCGCCCAGCAAATATCCAGGCTTTACAGGCACCAGGTTCAGGAAAACCAGCCCTGTTTTCCAGATGCCAATACCCACAGAGGCCAACAGCTTAAAAAGCTGCAAGCCCGAGTCAAGGCATGTATTTCTGGGTCCAGAGTCCTGACTCTGGAGAACAAAGGGCAGTCAGTCTACAGGCAACCTGTCTGGCCGGCCGACCACTGGGAAACAACCTGGCAGGAAGTGTCCCCATCGGGAGCTGAAGGCAGACCACTGCCCCCATGTGAGGCGAGGCAATTTGAGCCAGTGAATCAGAGGGGCCCGTAACCAACCCCTTTGCTCTGGGCACGTCCTTGCGGTTCTGCTAACCCCATCTCCAACCCCATCTCAAAACCTGGAATTTTGGCCAGGGATACAAAAGTGGGCTCCGCTGGTGCTCCGGCGCCCTCTTGTGGCCCTCGTCTCCAATAGCATCTTACAGCCCTTCCTCCTGCCTCCCTTGCCAGCTCTGGGGGCAGAACAGATCCAGGGCGCCTGCCCGCCTGATTTCCTTTCCCCTCCCCCTCTTATCACAACGAAGTGCCCTAGGGATGACGATATTCTCTCTTTCCAAGTCTCCCACCGTCGTCCTCCCTCCCTACCACATCCTACTACTTTAACCAGCCCAGGACTTCACTGATCCTCCAGTGGTTTAGACTCCCTTCTTCCACTGCAGGGCGTATGGGTTTGATCCTTGGTCGGGGAACTAAGATCCTACATGCCACACAGCATGCCCAAATATAAAAAAATAAATAAATAGGCCCACTGCATTTATTGATGTACCAGGCTTTAAATCAATCATCTCCCACATACTTCAGGTGACCTGGCTTTAGGTCAGGTTACCCCAGGCACAGTTGTGGATACAGAAGGAAGAGGATCAGATGGAAAGGGAAGACAAACTTTTGGAGAGAACTCTCAGGAAAAACAAAGGGCACAGGGATGAGCACAGCCGGCCAGCAAACACCAGGGTTTTTACAGGCTTCAGGTTCAGGACGACAGCCCCGTTTTCCAGATTCCAACACACACAGAGACCAGCAGCTTAAAAGCTGGAAGCCCAAGTCAAGCCAGGTGTTTCTGGGTCCAGAGTCCTGACTCTGGAGAAACAAAGGGCAGTCAGTCTGCAGACAGCCTCTCTGGCTGTCGGGTCACTGGGCCACCCGGCCCGGCTGAAAGTGCCCCCATGGCAAGCTGAAGGCAGAATTCAGCCCACTCTGTGAGAGGAGGCAATTTCAGCAAGTGAATCAGAGGTGCCCAGTAACAACCCCTTTCCTCTGGGCACGTCCTTGACTTTCCGCAAACTCCATCTACGAACCTGGAGCCTTGGCCAGGGATGCACACGAGGGTTCCGCTGCTACTCCGGCGCCCTCTTGTGGACGTCGGTTCTAATAGCCACTCTCAGCCCTTCGTCCCTGCGGAGCCCTGGGAGCTGCACTGGCCTTGGGCACCTGGCAGCCTGATTTCCTTCCCCTTCTCCGTCTTAGCACAATGAAGTGCCCTACAAAGGGGGCTATTTTCTCTCTCCAAGTTTCCCAGAGTACTATACCTCCCTACCGCACCCCACTACTTTAAATTAAAAAGCCCGGAACTTTCCAGGACGTCAATTGGCTAAGACTCCCCGCTTTCACTGCAGGTGGCACGGGTTTCATCCCTCGTCATGGAACTCAGATTAACATCCTACATGCCACACGGCTTGGCCAAAAATAAATAAATAGATAAATAGCCCCCTGAAGTCACTGATGTACCGGGCTTGAACTCAATCACCTCCCTTTTAATTCAGCTGACCTCGCTCTAGGTCAGTTTTCCCCAGGCAGGGTTGTGGAAACAGAAAGAAGAGGATCAGATAGAAAGGGAAGACAAACGTATGCGGAGAACTCTCTAGAGAAAGAGACGGCACAGGGATGAGCAAAGCCCGCCCAGCAAATATCCAGGCTTTTACAGGCTCCAGGTTCAGGAAAACCAGCCCCATTTTCAAGATGCCAACACCCACAAAGGCCAGCTTAAAAACCTGCAAGCCCGAGTCAAGGCACGTATTTCTGGCTCCAGAGTCCTGACTCTGGAGAAACAAAGGGCAGTCAGTCTACAAGCAACCTGTCTGGCCGGCCGACCACTGGGCAACAACCTGGCACGAAGTGTCCGCATCGGAAGCTGAAGGCAGACCACTGTGCCACTGTGAGGTGACGCAATTTGAGCCGGTGAATCAGAGGGGCCCGTAACCAACCCCTTTGCTCTGGGCACATCCTTGCGGTTCTGCTAACCCCATCTCCAACCCCATCTCAAAACCTGGAATTTTGGCCAGGGATCCACAGGTGGGCTCCGCTGGCGCTCCGGCGCCCTCTTGTGGCCTTCGTCTCTAATAGCAACTTATAGCCCTTCCTCCTGCCTCCCTTGCCAGCTCTAGGGGCTGCACTGGCCCAGGGCGCCTGCCCGCCTGATTTCCTTCCCCCTCTCCCTCTTACGACAATGAACTGCCCTAGAGATGGCGATATTTTCTCTCTCCAAGTCTCTCACGGTACTCATCCCTCCCTACCACATCCTACTACTTTAAATTAATCAGCCCAGGACTTCTCTGTTCCCCCAGTGGTTGAGACTCCATTCTTCCACTGCAGGGCGTATGGGTTTGATCCTTGGTCGGGGAACTAAGATCCTACATGCCACACAGCATGCCCAAATATAAATAAATAAGTAAATGGGCCCACTGCATTTACCGATGTACCAGGGTTTAAATCAATCATCTCCCACATACTTCAACTGATCTGGCTTTAGGTCAGGTTACCCCAGGCACAGTTGTGGAAACAGAAGGAAGAGGATCAGATGGAAAGGGAAGACAAACTTTTGGAGAGAACTCTCGGGAAAAAGAAAGGGCACAGGGATGAGCGCAGCCCGCCAGCAAACACCAGGGTTTTTACAGGCTCCAGGTTCAGGACGACAGCCCCGTTTTCCAGATGCCAACACACACAGAGACCAGCAGCTTAAAAGCTGGAAGCCCAAGTCAAGCCAGGTGTTTCTGGGTCCAGAGTCCTGACTCTGGAGAAACAAAGGGCAGTCAGTCTGCAGACAGCCTCTCTGGCTGTCGGGTCACTGGGCCACCCGGCCCGGCTGAAAGTGCCCCCATGGCAAGCTGAAGGCAGAATTCAGCCCACTCTGTGAGAGGAGGCAATTTCAGCAAGCGAATCAGAGGTACCCAGTAACAACCCCTTTCCTCTGGGCACGTCCTTGACTTTCGCAATCCCCATGTCCGAACCTGGAGGCTTGGCCAGGGATGCACACGAGGGTACCGCTGGTGCTCCGGCGCCCTCTTGTGGATGTCGGCTCTAATGGCAACTCTCAGCCCTTCTTCCCTGCGGAGCCCCGGGGGCTGCACTGGCCTTGGGCACCTGGCAGCCTGATTTCCTTTCCCCTCTCCCTCTTAGCACAATGAAGTGCCCTACAGATGGGGATATCTTCTCTCTCCAAGTTTACGAGGGTACTATCCCACCCTACCGCACCCCACTGCTCTAAATTAAAAAGCCCGGGACCTCCCAAGAGGTCAAGTGGCTAAGACGCCCCGTTTCCACTGCAGGTGGCACGGGTTTCATCCCTCGTCATGGAACTAAGATCCTACATGCCACACAGCATGGCCAAAAATAAATAAATAAATAAATAGTCCCCTGAAGTCACTGATGTACCGGCCTTGAGCTCAATCACCTCCCTTTTAATTCAGCTGACCTGGCTTTAGGTCACTTTTCCCCACGCAGGGTTGTGGAAACAGAAGGAAGAGGATCAGATAGAAAGGGAAGACAAACGTTTGCAGAGAACTCTCCAGAGAAAGAGAACGCACAGGGATGAGCAAAGCCCGCCCAACAAATATCCAGGCCTTTACAGGCTCCGGGTTCAGGAAAACCAGCCACGTTTTCCAGATGCCAACACCCACAGAGGCCAACAGCTTAAAAAGCTGCAAGCCCGAGTCAAGGCACGTATTTCTGGGTCCAGAGTCCTGACTCTGGAGAAACAAAGGGCAGTCAGTCTGCAGACAGCCTCTCTGGCTGTCGGGTCACTGGGCCACCCGGCCCGGCTGACAGTGCCCCCATGGCAAGCTGAAGGCAGAATTCAGCCCACTCTGTGAGAGGAGGCAATTTCAGCAAGTGAATCAGAGGTGCCCAGTAACAACCCCTTTCCTCTGGGCACGTCCTTGACTTTCCGCAATCCCCATGTCCGAACCTGGAGGCTTGGCCAGGGATGCACACGAGGGTACCGCTGGTGCTCCGGCGCCCTCTTGTGGACGTCGGCTCTGATAGCAACTCTCAGCCCTTCTTCCCTGCGGAGCCCCGGGGACTGCACTGGCCTTGGGCACCTGGCAGCCTGATTTCCTTCCCCTTCTCCGTCTTAGCACAATGAAGTGCCCTACAAAGGGGGATATTTTCTCTCTCCAAGTTTCCCAGGGTACTATCCCACCCTACCGCACCCCACTGCTTTAAATTAAAGAGCCCGGAACTTCCCAGGAGGTCAAGTGGCTAAGACTCCCCGCTTCCACTGCAGGTGGCACGGGTTTCATCCCTCATCATGGAACTAACATTAAGATCCTACATACCACACGGCGTGTACAAATAAAAATAAATAAATAAATAGCCCCCTGAAGTCACTGATGTACCGGGCTTGAACTCAATCACCTCCCTTTTAATTCAGCTGACCTCGCTCTAGGTCAGTTTTCCCCACGCAGGGTTTTGGAAACAGAAAGAAGAGGATCAGATAGAAAGGGAAGACAAACGTTTGCAGAGAACTCTCCAGAGAAAGAGAGGGCACAGGGATCAGCAAAGCCCGCCCAGCAAATATCCAGGCTTTACAGGCACCAGGTTCAGGAAAACCAGCCCTGTTTTCCAGATGCCAATACCCACAGAGGCCAACAGCTTAAAAAGCTGCAAGCCCGAGTCAAGGCATGTATTTCTGGGTCCAGAGTCCTGACTCTGGAGAACAAAGGGCAGTCAGTCTACAGGCAACCTGTCTGGCCGGCCGACCACTGGGAAACAACCTGGCAGGAAGTGTCCCCATCGGGAGCTGAAGGCAGACCACTGCCCCCATGTGAGGCGAGGCAATTTGAGCCAGTGAATCAGAGGGGCCCGTAACCAACCCCTTTGCTCTGGGCACGTCCTTGCGGTTCTGCTAACCCCATCTCCAACCCCATCTCAAAACCTGGAATTTTGGCCAGGGATACAAAAGTGGGCTCCGCTGGTGCTCCGGCGCCCTCTTGTGGCCCTCGTCTCCAATAGCATCTTACAGCCCTTCCTCCTGCCTCCCTTGCCAGCTCTGGGGGCAGAACAGATCCAGGGCGCCTGCCCGCCTGATTTCCTTTCCCCTCCCCCTCTTATCACAACGAAGTGCCCTAGGGATGACGATATTCTCTCTTTCCAAGTCTCCCACCGTCGTCCTCCCTCCCTACCACATCCTACTACTTTAACCAGCCCAGGACTTCACTGATCCTCCAGTGGTTTAGACTCCCTTCTTCCACTGCAGGGCGTATGGGTTTGATCCTTGGTCGGGGAACTAAGATCCTACATGCCACACAGCATGCCCAAATATAAAAAAATAAATAAATAGGCCCACTGCATTTATTGATGTACCAGGCTTTAAATCAATCATCTCCCACATACTTCAGGTGACCTGGCTTTAGGTCAGGTTACCCCAGGCACAGTTGTGGATACAGAAGGAAGAGGATCAGATGGAAAGGGAAGACAAACTTTTGGAGAGAACTCTCAGGAAAAACAAAGGGCACAGGGATGAGCACAGCCGGCCAGCAAACACCAGGGTTTTTACAGGCTTCAGGTTCAGGACGACAGCCCCGTTTTCCAGATTCCAACACACACAGAGACCAGCAGCTTAAAAGCTGGAAGCCCAAGTCAAGCCAGGTGTTTCTGGGTCCAGAGTCCTGACTCTGGAGAAACAAAGGGCAGTCAGTCTGCAGACAGCCTCTCTGGCTGTCGGGTCACTGGGCCACCCGGCCCGGCTGAAAGTGCCCCCATGGCAAGCTGAAGGCAGAATTCAGCCCACTCTGTGAGAGGAGGCAATTTCAGCAAGTGAATCAGAGGTGCCCAGTAACAACCCCTTTCCTCTGGGCACGTCCTTGACTTTCCGCAAACTCCATCTACGAACCTGGAGCCTTGGCCAGGGATGCACACGAGGGTTCCGCTGCTACTCCGGCGCCCTCTTGTGGACGTCGGTTCTAATAGCCACTCTCAGCCCTTCGTCCCTGCGGAGCCCTGGGAGCTGCACTGGCCTTGGGCACCTGGCAGCCTGATTTCCTTCCCCTTCTCCGTCTTAGCACAATGAAGTGCCCTACAAAGGGGGCTATTTTCTCTCTCCAAGTTTCCCAGAGTACTATACCTCCCTACCGCACCCCACTACTTTAAATTAAAAAGCCCGGAACTTTCCAGGACGTCAATTGGCTAAGACTCCCCGCTTTCACTGCAGGTGGCACGGGTTTCATCCCTCGTCATGGAACTCAGATTAACATCCTACATGCCACACGGCTTGGCCAAAAATAAATAAATAGATAAATAGCCCCCTGAAGTCACTGATGTACCGGGCTTGAACTCAATCACCTCCCTTTTAATTCAGCTGACCTCGCTCTAGGTCAGTTTTCCCCAGGCAGGGTTGTGGAAACAGAAAGAAGAGGATCAGATAGAAAGGGAAGACAAACGTATGCGGAGAACTCTCTAGAGAAAGAGACGGCACAGGGATGAGCAAAGCCCGCCCAGCAAATATCCAGGCTTTTACAGGCTCCAGGTTCAGGAAAACCAGCCCCATTTTCAAGATGCCAACACCCACAAAGGCCAGCTTAAAAACCTGCAAGCCCGAGTCAAGGCACGTATTTCTGGCTCCAGAGTCCTGACTCTGGAGAAACAAAGGGCAGTCAGTCTACAAGCAACCTGTCTGGCCGGCCGACCACTGGGCAACAACCTGGCACGAAGTGTCCGCATCGGAAGCTGAAGGCAGACCACTGTGCCACTGTGAGGTGACGCAATTTGAGCCGGTGAATCAGAGGGGCCCGTAACCAACCCCTTTGCTCTGGGCACATCCTTGCGGTTCTGCTAACCCCATCTCCAACCCCATCTCAAAACCTGGAATTTTGGCCAGGGATCCACAGGTGGGCTCCGCTGGCGCTCCGGCGCCCTCTTGTGGCCTTCGTCTCTAATAGCAACTTATAGCCCTTCCTCCTGCCTCCCTTGCCAGCTCTAGGGGCTGCACTGGCCCAGGGCGCCTGCCCGCCTGATTTCCTTCCCCCTCTCCCTCTTACGACAATGAACTGCCCTAGAGATGGCGATATTTTCTCTCTCCAAGTCTCTCACGGTACTCATCCCTCCCTACCACATCCTACTACTTTAAATTAATCAGCCCAGGACTTCTCTGTTCCCCCAGTGGTTGAGACTCCATTCTTCCACTGCAGGGCGTATGGGTTTGATCCTTGGTCGGGGAACTAAGATCCTACATGCCACACAGCATGCCCAAATATAAATAAATAAGTAAATGGGCCCACTGCATTTACCGATGTACCAGGGTTTAAATCAATCATCTCCCACATACTTCAACTGATCTGGCTTTAGGTCAGGTTACCCCAGGCACAGTTGTGGAAACAGAAGGAAGAGGATCAGATGGAAAGGGAAGACAAACTTTTGGAGAGAACTCTCGGGAAAAAGAAAGGGCACAGGGATGAGCGCAGCCCGCCAGCAAACACCAGGGTTTTTACAGGCTCCAGGTTCAGGACGACAGCCCCGTTTTCCAGATGCCAACACACACAGAGACCAGCAGCTTAAAAGCTGGAAGCCCAAGTCAAGCCAGGTGTTTCTGGGTCCAGAGTCCTGACTCTGGAGAAACAAAGGGCAGTCAGTCTGCAGACAGCCTCTCTGGCTGTCGGGTCACTGGGCCACCCGGCCCGGCTGAAAGTGCCCCCATGGCAAGCTGAAGGCAGAATTCAGCCCACTCTGTGAGAGGAGGCAATTTCAGCAAGCGAATCAGAGGTACCCAGTAACAACCCCTTTCCTCTGGGCACGTCCTTGACTTTCGCAATCCCCATGTCCGAACCTGGAGGCTTGGCCAGGGATGCACACGAGGGTACCGCTGGTGCTCCGGCGCCCTCTTGTGGATGTCGGCTCTAATGGCAACTCTCAGCCCTTCTTCCCTGCGGAGCCCCGGGGGCTGCACTGGCCTTGGGCACCTGGCAGCCTGATTTCCTTTCCCCTCTCCCTCTTAGCACAATGAAGTGCCCTACAGATGGGGATATCTTCTCTCTCCAAGTTTACGAGGGTACTATCCCACCCTACCGCACCCCACTGCTCTAAATTAAAAAGCCCGGGACCTCCCAAGAGGTCAAGTGGCTAAGACGCCCCGTTTCCACTGCAGGTGGCACGGGTTTCATCCCTCGTCATGGAACTAAGATCCTACATGCCACACAGCATGGCCAAAAATAAATAAATAAATAAATAGTCCCCTGAAGTCACTGATGTACCGGCCTTGAGCTCAATCACCTCCCTTTTAATTCAGCTGACCTGGCTTTAGGTCACTTTTCCCCACGCAGGGTTGTGGAAACAGAAGGAAGAGGATCAGATAGAAAGGGAAGACAAACGTTTGCAGAGAACTCTCCAGAGAAAGAGAACGCACAGGGATGAGCAAAGCCCGCCCAACAAATATCCAGGCCTTTACAGGCTCCGGGTTCAGGAAAACCAGCCACGTTTTCCAGATGCCAACACCCACAGAGGCCAACAGCTTAAAAAGCTGCAAGCCCGAGTCAAGGCACGTATTTCTGGGTCCAGAGTCCTGACTCTGGAGAAACAAAGGGCAGTCAGTCTGCAGACAGCCTCTCTGGCTGTCGGGTCACTGGGCCACCCGGCCTGGCTGACAGTGCCCCCATGGCAAGCTGAAGGCAGAATTCAGCCCACTCTGTGAGAGGAGGCAATTTCAGCAAGTGAATCAGAGGTGCCCAGTAACAACCCCTTTCCTCTGGGCACGTCCTTGACTTTCCGCAATCCCCATGTCCGAACCTGGAGGCTTGGCCAGGGATGCACACGAGGGTACCGCTGGTGCTCCGGCGCCCTCTTGTGGACGTCGGCTCTGATAGCAACTCTCAGCCCTTCTTCCCTGCGGAGCCCCGGGGACTGCACTGGCCTTGGGCACCTGGCAGCCTGATTTCCTTCCCCTTCTCCGTCTTAGCACAATGAAGTGCCCTACAAAGGGGGATATTTTCTCTCTCCAAGTTTCCCAGGGTACTATCCCACCCTACCGCACCCCACTGCTTTAAATTAAAGAGCCCGGAACTTCCCAGGAGGTCAAGTGGCTAAGACTCCCCGCTTCCACTGCAGGTGGCACGGGTTTCATCCCTCATCATGGAACTAACATTAAGATCCTACATACCACACGGCGTGTACAAATAAAAATAAATAAATAAATAGCCCCCTGAAGTCACTGATGTACCGGGCTTGAACTCAATCACCTCCCTTTTAATTCAGCTGACCTCGCTCTAGGTCAGTTTTCCCCACGCAGGGTTTTGGAAACAGAAAGAAGAGGATCAGATAGAAAGGGAAGACAAACGTTTGCAGAGAACTCTCCAGAGAAAGAGAGGGCACAGGGATCAGCAAAGCCCGCCCAGCAAATATCCAGGCTTTACAGGCACCAGGTTCAGGAAAACCAGCCCTGTTTTCCAGATGCCAATACCCACAGAGGCCAACAGCTTAAAAAGCTGCAAGCCCGAGTCAAGGCATGTATTTCTGGGTCCAGAGTCCTGACTCTGGAGAACAAAGGGCAGTCAGTCTACAGGCAACCTGTCTGGCCGGCCGACCACTGGGCAACAACCTGGCACGAAGTGTCCCCATCGGGAGCTGAAGGCAGACCACTGCCCCCATGTGAGGCGAGGCAATTTGAGCCAGTGAATCAGAGGGGCCCGTAACCAACCCCTTTGCTCTGGGCACGTCCTTGCGGTTCTGCTAACCCCATCTCCAACCCCATCTCAAAACCTGGAATTTTGGCCAGGGATACAAAAGTGGGCTCCGCTGGTGCTCCGGCGCCCTCTTGTGGCCCTCGTCTCCAATAGCATCTTACAGCCCTTCCTCCTGCCTCCCTTGCCAGCTCTGGGGGCAGAACAGATCCAGGGCGCCTGCCCGCCTGATTTCCTTTCCCCTCCCCCTCTTATCACAACGAAGTGCCCTAGGGATGACGATATTCTCTCTTTCCAAGTCTCCCACCGTCGTCCTCCCTCCCTACCACATCCTACTACTTTAACCAGCCCAGGACTTCACTGATCCTCCAGTGGTTTAGACTCCCTTCTTCCACTGCAGGGCGTATGGGTTTGATCCTTGGTCGGGGAACTAAGATCCTACATGCCACACAGCATGCCCAAATATAAAAAAATAAATAAATAGGCCCACTGCATTTATTGATGTACCAGGCTTTAAATCAATCATCTCCCACATACTTCAGGTGACCTGGCTTTAGGTCAGGTTACCCCAGGCACAGTTGTGGATACAGAAGGAAGAGGATCAGATGGAAAGGGAAGACAAACTTTTGGAGAGAACTCTCAGGAAAAACAAAGGGCACAGGGATGAGCACAGCCGGCCAGCAAACACCAGGGTTTTTACAGGCTTCAGGTTCAGGACGACAGCCCCGTTTTCCAGATTCCAACACACACAGAGACCAGCAGCTTAAAAGCTGGAAGCCCAAGTCAAGCCAGGTGTTTCTGGGTCCAGAGTCCTGACTCTGGAGAAACAAAGGGCAGTCAGTCTGCAGACAGCCTCTCTGGCTGTCGGGTCACTGGGCCACCCGGCCCGGCTGAAAGTGCCCCCATGGCAAGCTGAAGGCAGAATTCAGCCCACTCTGTGAGAGGAGGCAATTTCAGCAAGTGAATCAGAGGTGCCCAGTAACAACCCCTTTCCTCTGGGCACGTCCTTGACTTTCCGCAAACTCCATCTACGAACCTGGAGCCTTGGCCAGGGATGCACACGAGGGTTCCGCTGCTACTCCGGCGCCCTCTTGTGGACGTCGGTTCTAATAGCCACTCTCAGCCCTTCGTCCCTGCGGAGCCCTGGGAGCTGCACTGGCCTTGGGCACCTGGCAGCCTGATTTCCTTCCCCTTCTCCGTCTTAGCACAATGAAGTGCCCTACAAAGGGGGCTATTTTCTCTCTCCAAGTTTCCCAGAGTACTATACCTCCCTACCGCACCCCACTACTTTAAATTAAAAAGCCCGGAACTTTCCAGGACGTCAATTGGCTAAGACTCCCCGCTTTCACTGCAGGTGGCACGGGTTTCATCCCTCGTCATGGAACTCAGATTAACATCCTACATGCCACACGGCTTGGCCAAAAATAAATAAATAGATAAATAGCCCCCTGAAGTCACTGATGTACCGGGCTTGAACTCAATCACCTCCCTTTTAATTCAGCTGACCTCGCTCTAGGTCAGTTTTCCCCAGGCAGGGTTGTGGAAACAGAAAGAAGAGGATCAGATAGAAAGGGAAGACAAACGTATGCGGAGAACTCTCTAGAGAAAGAGACGGCACAGGGATGAGCAAAGCCCGCCCAGCAAATATCCAGGCTTTTACAGGCTCCAGGTTCAGGAAAACCAGCCCCGTTTTCAAGATGCCAACACCCACAAAGGCCAGCTTAAAAACCTGCAAGCCCGAGTCAAGGCACGTATTTCTGGCTCCAGAGTCCTGACTCTGGAGAAACAAAGGGCAGTCAGTCTACAAGCAACCTGTCTGGCCGGCCGACCACTGGGCAACAACCTGGCACGAAGTGTCCGCATCGGAAGCTGAAGGCAGACCACTGTGCCACTGTGAGGTGACGCAATTTGAGCCGGTGAATCAGAGGGGCCCGTAACCAACCCCTTTGCTCTGGGCACATCCTTGCGGTTCTGCTAACCCCATCTCCAACCCCATCTCAAAACCTGGAATTTTGGCCAGGGATCCACAGGTGGGCTCCGCTGGCGCTCCGGCGCCCTCTTGTGGCCTTCGTCTCTAATAGCAACTTATAGCCCTTCCTCCTGCCTCCCTTGCCAGTTCTAGGGGCTGCACTGGCCCAGGGCGCCTGCCCGCCTGATTTCCTTCCCCCTCTCCCTCTTACGACAATGAACTGCCCTAGAGATGGCGATATTTTCTCTCTCCAAGTCTCTCACGGTACTCATCCCTCCCTACCACATCCTACTACTTTAAATTAATCAGCCCAGGACTTCTCTGTTCCCCCAGTGGTTGAGACTCCATTCTTCCACTGCAGGGCGTATGGGTTTGATCCTTGGTCGGGGAACTAAGATCCTACATGCCACACAGCATGCCCAAATATAAATAAATAAGTAAATGGGCCCACTGCATTTACCGATGTACCAGGGTTTAAATCAATCATCTCCCACATACTTCAACTGATCTGGCTTTAGGTCAGGTTACCCCAGGCACAGTTGTGGAAACAGAAGGAAGAGGATCAGATGGAAAGGGAAGACAAACTTTTGGAGAGAACTCTCGGGAAAAAGAAAGGGCACAGGGATGAGCGCAGCCCGCCAGCAAACACCAGGGTTTTTACAGGCTCCAGGTTCAGGACGACAGCCCCGTTTTCCAGATGCCAACACACACAGAGACCAGCAGCTTAAAAGCTGGAAGCCCAAGTCAAGCCAGGTGTTTCTGGGTCCAGAGTCCTGACTCTGGAGAAACAAAGGGCAGTCAGTCTGCAGACAGCCTCTCTGGCTGTCGGGTCACTGGGCCACCCGGCCCGGCTGAAAGTGCCCCCATGGCAAGCTGAAGGCAGAATTCAGCCCACTCTGTGAGAGGAGGCAATTTCAGCAAGCGAATCAGAGGTACCCAGTAACAACCCCTTTCCTCTGGGCACGTCCTTGACTTTCCGCAAACCCCATGTCCGAACCTGGAGGCTTGGCCAGGGATGCACACGAGGGTACCGCTGGTGCTCCGGCGCCCTCTTGTGGATGTCGACTCTAATGGCAACTCTCAGCCCTACTTCCCTGCGGAGCCCCGAGGGCTGCACTGGCCTTGGGCACCTGGCAGCCTGATTTCATTTCCCCTCTCCCTCTTAGCACAATGAAGTGCCCTACAGATGGGGATATCTTCTCTCTCCAAGTTTACGAGGGTACTATCCCACCCTACCGCACCCCACTGCTCTAAATTAAAAAGCCCGGGACCTCCCAAGAGGTCAAGTGGCTAAGACGCCCCGTTTCCACTGCAGGTGGCACGGGTTTCATCCCTCGTCATGGAACTAAGATCCTACATGCCACACAGCATGGCCAAAAATAAATAAATAAATAAATAGTCCCCTGAAGTCACTGATGTACCGGCCTTGAGCTCAATCACCTCCCTTTTAATTCAGCTGACCTGGCTTTAGGTCACTTTTCCCCACGCAGGGTTGTGGAAACAGAAGGAAGAGGATCAGATAGAAAGGGAAGACAAACGTTTGCAGAGAACTCTCCAGAGAAAGAGAACGCACAGGGATGAGCAAAGCCCGCCCAACAAATATCCAGGCCTTTACAGGCTCCGGGTTCAGGAAAACCAGCCACGTTTTCCAGATGCCAACACCCACAGAGGCCAACAGCTTAAAAAGCTGCAAGCCCGAGTCAAGGCACGTATTTCTGGGTCCAGAGTCCTGACTCTGGAGAAACAAAGGGCAGTCAGTCTGCAGACAGCCTCTCTGGCTGTCGGGTCACTGGGCCACCCGGCCCGGCTGAAAGTGCCCCCATGGCAAGCTGAAGGCAGAATTCAGCCCACTCTGTGAGAGGAGGCAATTTCAGCAAGCGAATCAGAGGTACCCAGTAACAACCCCTTTCCTCTGGGCACGTCCTTGACTTTCCGCAATCCCCATGTCCGAACCTGGAGGCTTGGCCAGGGATGCACACGAGGGTACCGCTGGTGCTCTGGCGCCCTCTTGTGGATGTCGGCTCTAATGGCAACTCTCAGCCCTTCTTCCCTGCGGAGCCCCGGGGGCTGCACTGGCCTTGGGCACCTGGCAGCCTGATTTCCTTTCCCCTCTCCCTCTTAGCACAATGAAGTGCCCTACAGATGGGGATATCTTCTCTCTCCAAGTTTACGAGGGTACTATCCCACCCTACCGCACCCCACTGCTCTAAATTAAAAAGCCCGGGACCTCCCAAGAGGTCAAGTGGCTAAGACGCCCCGTTTCCACTGCAGGTGGCACGGGTTTCATCCCTCGTCATGGAACTAAGATCCTACATGCCACACAGCATGGCCAAAAATAAATAAATAAATAAGTAGTCCCCTGAAGTCACTGATGTACCGGCCTTGAGCTCAATCACCTCCCTTTTAATTCAGCTGACCTGGCTTTAGGTCACTTTTCCCCACGCAGGGTTGTGGAAACAGAAGGAAGAGGATCAGATAGAAAGGGAAGACAAACGTTTGCAGAGAACTCTCCAGAGAAAGAGAACGCACAGGGATGAGCAAAGCCCGCCCAACAAATATCCAGGCCTTTACAGGCTCCGGGTTCAGGAAAACCAGCCACGTTTTCCAGATGCCAACACCCACAGAGGCCAACAGCTTAAAAAGCTGCAAGCCCGAGTCAAGGCACGTATTTCTGGGTCCAGAGTCCTGACTCTGGAGAAACAAAGGGCAGTCAGTCTGCAGACAGCCTCTCTGGCTGTCGGGTCACTGGGCCACCCGGCCCGGCTGAAAGTGCCCCCATGGCAAGCTGAAGGCAGAATTCAGCCCACTCTGTGAGAGGAGGCAATTTCAGCAAGCGAATCAGAGGTACCCAGTAACAACCCCTTTCCTCTGGGCACGTCCTTGACTTTCGCAATCCCCATGTCCGAACCTGGAGGCTTGGCCAGGGATGCACACGAGGGTACCGCTGGTGCTCCGGCGCCCTCTTGTGGATGTCGGCTCTAATGGCAACTCTCAGCCCTTCTTCCCTGCGGAGCCCCGGGGGCTGCACTGGCCTTGGGCACCTGGCAGCCTGATTTCCTTTCCCCTCTCCCTCTTAGCACAATGAAGTGCCCTACAGATGGGGATATCTTCTCTCTCCAAGTTTACGAGGGTACTATCCCACCCTACCGCACCCCACTGCTCTAAATTAAAAAGCCCGGGACCTCCCAAGAGGTCAAGTGGCTAAGACGCCCCGTTTCCACTGCAGGTGGCACGGGTTTCATCCCTCGTCATGGAACTAAGATCCTACATGCCACACAGCATGGCCAAAAATAAATAAATAAATAAATAGTCCCCTGAAGTCACTGATGTACCGGCCTTGAGCTCAATCACCTCCCTTTTAATTCAGCTGACCTGGCTTTAGGTCACTTTTCCCCACGCAGGGTTGTGGAAACAGAAGGAAGAGGATCAGATAGAAAGGGAAGACAAACGTTTGCAGAGAACTCTCCAGAGAAAGAGAACGCACAGGGATGAGCAAAGCCCGCCCAACAAATATCCAGGCCTTTACAGGCTCCGGGTTCAGGAAAACCAGCCACGTTTTCCAGATGCCAACACCCACAGAGGCCAACAGCTTAAAAAGCTGCAAGCCCGAGTCAAGGCACGTATTTCTGGGTCCAGAGTCCTGACTCTGGAGAAACAAAGGGCAGTCAGTCTGCAGACAGCCTCTCTGGCTGTCGGGTCACTGGGCCACCCGGCCTGGCTGACAGTGCCCCCATGGCAAGCTGAAGGCAGAATTCAGCCCACTCTGTGAGAGGAGGCAATTTCAGCAAGTGAATCAGAGGTGCCCAGTAACAACCCCTTTCCTCTGGGCACGTCCTTGACTTTCCGCAATCCCCATGTCCGAACCTGGAGGCTTGGCCAGGGATGCACACGAGGGTACCGCTGGTGCTCCGGCGCCCTCTTGTGGACGTCGGCTCTGATAGCAACTCTCAGCCCTTCTTCCCTGCGGAGCCCCGGGGACTGCACTGGCCTTGGGCACCTGGCAGCCTGATTTCCTTCCCCTTCTCCGTCTTAGCACAATGAAGTGCCCTACAAAGGGGGATATTTTCTCTCTCCAAGTTTCCCAGGGTACTATCCCACCCTACCGCACCCCACTGCTTTAAATTAAAGAGCCCGGAACTTCCCAGGAGGTCAAGTGGCTAAGACTCCCCGCTTCCACTGCAGGTGGCACGGGTTTCATCCCTCATCATGGAACTAACATTAAGATCCTACATACCACACGGCGTGTACAAATAAAAATAAATAAATAAATAGCCCCCTGAAGTCACTGATGTACCGGGCTTGAACTCAATCACCTCCCTTTTAATTCAGCTGACCTCGCTCTAGGTCAGTTTTCCCCACGCAGGGTTTTGGAAACAGAAAGAAGAGGATCAGATAGAAAGGGAAGACAAACGTTTGCAGAGAACTCTCCAGAGAAAGAGAGGGCACAGGGATCAGCAAAGCCCGCCCAGCAAATATCCAGGCTTTACAGGCACCAGGTTCAGGAAAACCAGCCCTGTTTTCCAGATGCCAATACCCACAGAGGCCAACAGCTTAAAAAGCTGCAAGCCCGAGTCAAGGCATGTATTTCTGGGTCCAGAGTCCTGACTCTGGAGAACAAAGGGCAGTCAGTCTACAGGCAACCTGTCTGGCCGGCCGACCACTGGGCAACAACCTGGCACGAAGTGTCCCCATCGGGAGCTGAAGGCAGACCACTGCCCCCATGTGAGGCGAGGCAATTTGAGCCAGTGAATCAGAGGGGCCCGTAACCAACCCCTTTGCTCTGGGCACGTCCTTGCGGTTCTGCTAACCCCATCTCCAACCCCATCTCAAAACCTGGAATTTTGGCCAGGGATACAAAAGTGGGCTCCGCTGGTGCTCCGGCGCCCTCTTGTGGCCCTCGTCTCCAATAGCATCTTACAGCCCTTCCTCCTGCCTCCCTTGCCAGCTCTGGGGGCAGAACAGATCCAGGGCGCCTGCCCGCCTGATTTCCTTTCCCCTCCCCCTCTTATCACAACGAAGTGCCCTAGGGATGACGATATTCTCTCTTTCCAAGTCTCCCACCGTCGTCCTCCCTCCCTACCACATCCTACTACTTTAACCAGCCCAGGACTTCACTGATCCTCCAGTGGTTTAGACTCCCTTCTTCCACTGCAGGGCGTATGGGTTTGATCCTTGGTCGGGGAACTAAGATCCTACATGCCACACAGCATGCCCAAATATAAAAAAATAAATAAATAGGCCCACTGCATTTATTGATGTACCAGGCTTTAAATCAATCATCTCCCACATACTTCAGGTGACCTGGCTTTAGGTCAGGTTACCCCAGGCACAGTTGTGGATACAGAAGGAAGAGGATCAGATGGAAAGGGAAGACAAACTTTTGGAGAGAACTCTCAGGAAAAACAAAGGGCACAGGGATGAGCACAGCCGGCCAGCAAACACCAGGGTTTTTACAGGCTTCAGGTTCAGGACGACAGCCCCGTTTTCCAGATTCCAACACACACAGAGACCAGCAGCTTAAAAGCTGGAAGCCCAAGTCAAGCCAGGTGTTTCTGGGTCCAGAGTCCTGACTCTGGAGAAACAAAGGGCAGTCAGTCTGCAGACAGCCTCTCTGGCTGTCGGGTCACTGGGCCACCCGGCCCGGCTGAAAGTGCCCCCATGGCAAGCTGAAGGCAGAATTCAGCCCACTCTGTGAGAGGAGGCAATTTCAGCAAGTGAATCAGAGGTGCCCAGTAACAACCCCTTTCCTCTGGGCACGTCCTTGACTTTCCGCAAACTCCATCTACGAACCTGGAGCCTTGGCCAGGGATGCACACGAGGGTTCCGCTGCTACTCCGGCGCCCTCTTGTGGACGTCGGTTCTAATAGCCACTCTCAGCCCTTCGTCCCTGCGGAGCCCTGGGAGCTGCACTGGCCTTGGGCACCTGGCAGCCTGATTTCCTTCCCCTTCTCCGTCTTAGCACAATGAAGTGCCCTACAAAGGGGGCTATTTTCTCTCTCCAAGTTTCCCAGAGTACTATACCTCCCTACCGCACCCCACTACTTTAAATTAAAAAGCCCGGAACTTTCCAGGACGTCAATTGGCTAAGACTCCCCGCTTTCACTGCAGGTGGCACGGGTTTCATCCCTCGTCATGGAACTCAGATTAACATCCTACATGCCACACGGCTTGGCCAAAAATAAATAAATAGATAAATAGCCCCCTGAAGTCACTGATGTACCGGGCTTGAACTCAATCACCTCCCTTTTAATTCAGCTGACCTCGCTCTAGGTCAGTTTTCCCCAGGCAGGGTTGTGGAAACAGAAAGAAGAGGATCAGATAGAAAGGGAAGACAAACGTATGCGGAGAACTCTCTAGAGAAAGAGACGGCACAGGGATGAGCAAAGCCCGCCCAGCAAATATCCAGGCTTTTACAGGCTCCAGGTTCAGGAAAACCAGCCCCGTTTTCAAGATGCCAACACCCACAAAGGCCAGCTTAAAAACCTGCAAGCCCGAGTCAAGGCACGTATTTCTGGCTCCAGAGTCCTGACTCTGGAGAAACAAAGGGCAGTCAGTCTACAAGCAACCTGTCTGGCCGGCCGACCACTGGGCAACAACCTGGCACGAAGTGTCCGCATCGGAAGCTGAAGGCAGACCACTGTGCCACTGTGAGGTGACGCAATTTGAGCCGGTGAATCAGAGGGGCCCGTAACCAACCCCTTTGCTCTGGGCACATCCTTGCGGTTCTGCTAACCCCATCTCCAACCCCATCTCAAAACCTGGAATTTTGGCCAGGGATCCACAGGTGGGCTCCGCTGGCGCTCCGGCGCCCTCTTGTGGCCTTCGTCTCTAATAGCAACTTATAGCCCTTCCTCCTGCCTCCCTTGCCAGTTCTAGGGGCTGCACTGGCCCAGGGCGCCTGCCCGCCTGATTTCCTTCCCCCTCTCCCTCTTACGACAATGAACTGCCCTAGAGATGGCGATATTTTCTCTCTCCAAGTCTCTCACGGTACTCATCCCTCCCTACCACATCCTACTACTTTAAATTAATCAGCCCAGGACTTCTCTGTTCCCCCAGTGGTTGAGACTCCATTCTTCCACTGCAGGGCGTATGGGTTTGATCCTTGGTCGGGGAACTAAGATCCTACATGCCACACAGCATGCCCAAATATAAATAAATAAGTAAATGGGCCCACTGCATTTACCGATGTACCAGGGTTTAAATCAATCATCTCCCACATACTTCAACTGATCTGGCTTTAGGTCAGGTTACCCCAGGCACAGTTGTGGAAACAGAAGGAAGAGGATCAGATGGAAAGGGAAGACAAACTTTTGGAGAGAACTCTCGGGAAAAAGAAAGGGCACAGGGATGAGCGCAGCCCGCCAGCAAACACCAGGGTTTTTACAGGCTCCAGGTTCAGGACGACAGCCCCGTTTTCCAGATGCCAACACACACAGAGACCAGCAGCTTAAAAGCTGGAAGCCCAAGTCAAGCCAGGTGTTTCTGGGTCCAGAGTCCTGACTCTGGAGAAACAAAGGGCAGTCAGTCTGCAGACAGCCTCTCTGGCTGTCGGGTCACTGGGCCACCCGGCCCGGCTGAAAGTGCCCCCATGGCAAGCTGAAGGCAGAATTCAGCCCACTCTGTGAGAGGAGGCAATTTCAGCAAGCGAATCAGAGGTACCCAGTAACAACCCCTTTCCTCTGGGCACGTCCTTGACTTTCCGCAAACCCCATGTCCGAACCTGGAGGCTTGGCCAGGGATGCACACGAGGGTACCGCTGGTGCTCCGGCGCCCTCTTGTGGATGTCGACTCTAATGGCAACTCTCAGCCCTACTTCCCTGCGGAGCCCCGGGGGCTGCACTGGCCTTGGGCACCTGGCAGCCTGATTTCATTTCCCCTCTCCCTCTTAGCACAATGAAGTGCCCTACAGATGGGGATATCTTCTCTCTCCAAGTTTACGAGGGTACTATCCCACCCTACCGCACCCCACTGCTCTAAATTAAAAAGCCCGGGACCTCCCAAGAGGTCAAGTGGCTAAGACGCCCCGTTTCCACTGCAGGTGGCACGGGTTTCATCCCTCGTCATGGAACTAAGATCCTACATGCCACACAGCATGGCCAAAAATAAATAAATAAATAAATAGTCCCCTGAAGTCACTGATGTACCGGCCTTGAGCTCAATCACCTCCCTTTTAATTCAGCTGACCTGGCTTTAGGTCACTTTTCCCCACGCAGGGTTGTGGAAACAGAAGGAAGAGGATCAGATAGAAAGGGAAGACAAACGTTTGCAGAGAACTCTCCAGAGAAAGAGAACGCACAGGGATGAGCAAAGCCCGCCCAACAAATATCCAGGCCTTTACAGGCTCCGGGTTCAGGAAAACCAGCCACGTTTTCCAGATGCCAACACCCACAGAGGCCAACAGCTTAAAAAGCTGCAAGCCCGAGTCAAGGCACGTATTTCTGGGTCCAGAGTCCTGACTCTGGAGAAACAAAGGGCAGTCAGTCTGCAGACAGCCTCTCTGGCTGTCGGGTCACTGGGCCACCCGGCCCGGCTGAAAGTGCCCCCATGGCAAGCTGAAGGCAGAATTCAGCCCACTCTGTGAGAGGAGGCAATTTCAGCAAGCGAATCAGAGGTACCCAGTAACAACCCCTTTCCTCTGGGCACGTCCTTGACTTTCCGCAATCCCCATGTCCGAACCTGGAGGCTTGGCCAGGGATGCACACGAGGGTACCGCTGGTGCTCTGGCGCCCTCTTGTGGATGTCGGCTCTAATGGCAACTCTCAGCCCTTCTTCCCTGCGGAGCCCCGGGGGCTGCACTGGCCTTGGGCACCTGGCAGCCTGATTTCCTTTCCCCTCTCCCTCTTAGCACAATGAAGTGCCCTACAGATGGGGATATCTTCTCTCTCCAAGTTTACGAGGGTACTATCCCACCCTACCGCACCCCACTGCTCTAAATTAAAAAGCCCGGGACCTCCCAAGAGGTCAAGTGGCTAAGACGCCCCGTTTCCACTGCAGGTGGCACGGGTTTCATCCCTCGTCATGGAACTAAGATCCTACATGCCACACAGCATGGCCAAAAATAAATAAATAAATAAGTAGTCCCCTGAAGTCACTGATGTACCGGCCTTGAGCTCAATCACCTCCCTTTTAATTCAGCTGACCTGGCTTTAGGTCACTTTTCCCCACGCAGGGTTGTGGAAACAGAAGGAAGAGGATCAGATAGAAAGGGAAGACAAACGTTTGCAGAGAACTCTCCAGAGAAAGAGAACGCACAGGGATGAGCAAAGCCCGCCCAACAAATATCCAGGCCTTTACAGGCTCCGGGTTCAGGAAAACCAGCCACGTTTTCCAGATGCCAACACCCACAGAGGCCAACAGCTTAAAAAGCTGCAAGCCCGAGTCAAGGCACGTATTTCTGGGTCCAGAGTCCTGACTCTGGAGAAACAAAGGGCAGTCAGTCTGCAGACAGCCTCTCTGGCTGTCGGGTCACTGGGCCACCCGGCCCGGCTGAAAGTGCCCCCATGGCAAGCTGAAGGCAGAATTCAGCCCACTCTGTGAGAGGAGGCAATTTCAGCAAGCGAATCAGAGGTACCCAGTAACAACCCCTTTCCTCTGGGCACGTCCTTGACTTTCGCAATCCCCATGTCCGAACCTGGAGGCTTGGCCAGGGATGCACACGAGGGTACCGCTGGTGCTCCGGCGCCCTCTTGTGGATGTCGGCTCTAATGGCAACTCTCAGCCCTTCTTCCCTGCGGAGCCCCGGGGGCTGCACTGGCCTTGGGCACCTGGCAGCCTGATTTCCTTTCCCCTCTCCCTCTTAGCACAATGAAGTGCCCTACAGATGGGGATATCTTCTCTCTCCAAGTTTACGAGGGTACTATCCCACCCTACCGCACCCCACTGCTCTAAATTAAAAAGCCCGGGACCTCCCAAGAGGTCAAGTGGCTAAGACGCCCCGTTTCCACTGCAGGTGGCACGGGTTTCATCCCTCGTCATGGAACTAAGATCCTACATGCCACACAGCATGGCCAAAAATAAATAAATAAATAAATAGTCCCCTGAAGTCACTGATGTACCGGCCTTGAGCTCAATCACCTCCCTTTTAATTCAGCTGACCTGGCTTTAGGTCACTTTTCCCCACGCAGGGTTGTGGAAACAGAAGGAAGAGGATCAGATAGAAAGGGAAGACAAACGTTTGCAGAGAACTCTCCAGAGAAAGAGAACGCACAGGGATGAGCAAAGCCCGCCCAACAAATATCCAGGCCTTTACAGGCTCCGGGTTCAGGAAAACCAGCCACGTTTTCCAGATGCCAACACCCACAGAGGCCAACAGCTTAAAAAGCTGCAAGCCCGAGTCAAGGCACGTATTTCTGGGTCCAGAGTCCTGACTCTGGAGAAACAAAGGGCAGTCAGTCTGCAGACAGCCTCTCTGGCTGTCGGGTCACTGGGCCACCCGGCCCGGCTGAAGGTGCCCCCATGGCAAGCTGAAGGCAGAATTCAGCCCACTCTGTGAGAGGAGGCAATTTCAGCAAGCGAATCAGAGGTACCCAGTAACAACCCCTTTCCTCTGGGCACGTCCTTGACTTTCGCAATCCCCATGTCCGAACCTGGAGGCTTGGCCAGGGATGCACACGAGGGTACCGCTGGTGCTCCGGCGCCCTCTTGTGGATGTCGGCTCTAATGGCAACTCTCAGCCCTTCTTCCCTGCGGAGCCCCGGGGGCTGCACTGGCCTTGGGCACCTGGCAGCCTGATTTCCTTTCCCCTCTCCCTCTTAGCACAATGAAGTGCCCTACAGATGGGGATATCTTCTCTCTCCAAGTTTACGAGGGTACTATCCCACCCTACCGCACCCCACTGCTCTAAATTAAAAAGCCCGGGACCTCCCAAGAGGTCAAGTGGCTAAGACGCCCCGTTTCCACTGCAGGTGGCACGGGTTTCATCCCTCGTCATGGAACTAAGATCCTACATGCCACACAGCATGGCCAAAAATAAATAAATAAATAAATAGTCCCCTGAAGTCACTGATGTACCGGCCTTGAGCTCAATCACCTCCCTTTTAATTCAGCTGACCTGGCTTTAGGTCACTTTTCCCCACGCAGGGTTGTGGAAACAGAAGGAAGAGGATCAGATAGAAAGGGAAGACAAACGTTTGCAGAGAACTCTCCAGAGAAAGAGAACGCACAGGGATGAGCAAAGCCCGCCCAACAAATATCCAGGCCTTTACAGGCTCCGGGTTCAGGAAAACCAGCCACGTTTTCCAGATGCCAACACCCACAGAGGCCAACAGCTTAAAAAGCTGCAAGCCCGAGTCAAGGCACGTATTTCTGGGTCCAGAGTCCTGACTCTGGAGAAACAAAGGGCAGTCAGTCTGCAGACAGCCTCTCTGGCTGTCGGGTCACTGGGCCACCCGGCCCGGCTGAAGGTGCCCCCATGGCAAGCTGAAGGCAGAATTCAGCCCACTCTGTGAGAGGAGGCAATTTCAGCAAGCGAATCAGAGGTACCCAGTAACAACCCCTTTCCTCTGGGCACGTCCTTGACTTTCGCAATCCCCATGTCCGAACCTGGAGGCTTGGCCAGGGATGCACACGAGGGTACCGCTGGTGC
Source organism: Delphinus delphis (assembly GCF_949987515.2). Classification (NCBI taxonomy): domain Eukaryota; kingdom Metazoa; phylum Chordata; class Mammalia; order Artiodactyla; family Delphinidae; genus Delphinus; species Delphinus delphis. The sequence continues at coordinate 73,771,875 of NC_082698.1, read as the reverse complement.
TCCGGCGCCCTCTTGTGGATGTCGGCTCTAATGGCAACTCTCAGCCCTTCTTCCCTGCGGAGCCCCGGGGGCTGCACTGGCCTTGGGCACCTGGCAGCCTGATTTCCTTTCCCCTCTCCCTCTTAGCACAATGAAGTGCCCTACAGATGGGGATATCTTCTCTCTCCAAGTTTACGAGGGTACTATCCCACCCTACCGCACCCCACTGCTCTAAATTAAAAAGCCCGGGACCTCCCAAGAGGTCAAGTGGCTAAGACGCCCCGTTTCCACTGCAGGTGGCACGGGTTTCATCCCTCGTCATGGAACTAAGATCCTACATGCCACACAGCATGGCCAAAAATAAATAAATAAATAAATAGTCCCCTGAAGTCACTGATGTACCGGCCTTGAGCTCAATCACCTCCCTTTTAATTCAGCTGACCTGGCTTTAGGTCACTTTTCCCCACGCAGGGTTGTGGAAACAGAAGGAAGAGGATCAGATAGAAAGGGAAGACAAACGTTTGCAGAGAACTCTCCAGAGAAAGAGAACGCACAGGGATGAGCAAAGCCCGCCCAACAAATATCCAGGCCTTTACAGGCTCCGGGTTCAGGAAAACCAGCCACGTTTTCCAGATGCCAACACCCACAGAGGCCAACAGCTTAAAAAGCTGCAAGCCCGAGTCAAGGCACGTATTTCTGGGTCCAGAGTCCTGACTCTGGAGAAACAAAGGGCAGTCAGTCTGCAGACAGCCTCTCTGGCTGTCGGGTCACTGGGCCACCCGGCCCGGCTGACAGTGCCCCCATGGCAAGCTGAAGGCAGAATTCAGCCCACTCTGTGAGAGGAGGCAATTTCAGCAAGTGAATCAGAGGTGCCCAGTAACAACCCCTTTCCTCTGGGCACGTCCTTGACTTTCCGCAATCCCCATGTCCGAACCTGGAGGCTTGGCCAGGGATGCACACGAGGGTACCGCTGGTGCTCCGGCGCCCTCTTGTGGACGTCGGCTCTGATAGCAACTCTCAGCCCTTCTTCCCTGCGGAGCCCCGGGGACTGCACTGGCCTTGGGCACCTGGCAGCCTGATTTCCTTCCCCTTCTCCGTCTTAGCACAATGAAGTGCCCTACAAAGGGGGATATTTTCTCTCTCCAAGTTTCCCAGGGTACTATCCCACCCTACCGCACCCCACTGCTTTAAATTAAAGAGCCCGGAACTTCCCAGGAGGTCAAGTGGCTAAGACTCCCCGCTTCCACTGCAGGTGGCACGGGTTTCATCCCTCATCATGGAACTAACATTAAGATCCTACATACCACACGGCGTGTACAAATAAAAATAAATAAATAAATAGCCCCCTGAAGTCACTGATGTACCGGGCTTGAACTCAATCACCTCCCTTTTAATTCAGCTGACCTCGCTCTAGGTCAGTTTTCCCCACGCAGGGTTTTGGAAACAGAAAGAAGAGGATCAGATAGAAAGGGAAGACAAACGTTTGCAGAGAACTCTCCAGAGAAAGAGAGGGCACAGGGATCAGCAAAGCCCGCCCAGCAAATATCCAGGCTTTACAGGCACCAGGTTCAGGAAAACCAGCCCTGTTTTCCAGATGCCAATACCCACAGAGGCCAACAGCTTAAAAAGCTGCAAGCCCGAGTCAAGGCATGTATTTCTGGGTCCAGAGTCCTGACTCTGGAGAACAAAGGGCAGTCAGTCTACAGGCAACCTGTCTGGCCGGCCGACCACTGGGCAACAACCTGGCACGAAGTGTCCCCATCGGGAGCTGAAGGCAGACCACTGCCCCCATGTGAGGCGAGGCAATTTGAGCCAGTGAATCAGAGGGGCCCGTAACCAACCCCTTTGCTCTGGGCACGTCCTTGCGGTTCTGCTAACCCCATCTCCAACCCCATCTCAAAACCTGGAATTTTGGCCAGGGATACAAAAGTGGGCTCCGCTGGTGCTCCGGCGCCCTCTTGTGGCCCTTGTCTCCAATAGCATCTTACAGCCCTTCCTCCTGCCTCCCTTGCCAGCTCTGGGGGCAGAACAGATCCAGGGCGCCTGCCCGCCTGATTTCCTTTCCCCTCCCCCTCTTATCACAACGAAGTGCCCTAGGGATGACGATATTCTCTCTTTCCAAGTCTCCCACCGTCGTCCTCCCTCCCTACCACATCCTACTACTTTAACCAGCCCAGGACTTCACTGATCCTCCAGTGGTTTAGACTCCCTTCTTCCACTGCAGGGCGTATGGGTTTGATCCTTGGTCGGGGAACTAAGATCCTACATGCCACACAGCATGCCCAAATATAAAAAAATAAATAAATAGGCCCACTGCATTTATTGATGTACCAGGCTTTAAATCAATCATCTCCCACATACTTCAGGTGACCTGGCTTTAGGTCAGGTTACCCCAGGCACAGTTGTGGATACAGAAGGAAGAGGATCAGATGGAAAGGGAAGACAAACTTTTGGAGAGAACTCTCAGGAAAAACAAAGGGCACAGGGATGAGCACAGCCGGCCAGCAAACACCAGGGTTTTTACAGGCTTCAGGTTCAGGACGACAGCCCCGTTTTCCAGATTCCAACACACACAGAGACCAGCAGCTTAAAAGCTGGAAGCCCAAGTCAAGCCAGGTGTTTCTGGGTCCAGAGTCCTGACTCTGGAGAAACAAAGGGCAGTCAGTCTGCAGACAGCCTCTCTGGCTGTCGGGTCACTGGGCCACCCGGCCCGGCTGAAAGTGCCCCCATGGCAAGCTGAAGGCAGAATTCAGCCCACTCTGTGAGAGGAGGCAATTTCAGCAAGTGAATCAGAGGTGCCCAGTAACAACCCCTTTCCTCTGGGCACGTCCTTGACTTTCCGCAAACTCCATCTACGAACCTGGAGCCTTGGCCAGGGATGCACACGAGGGTTCCGCTGCTACTCCGGCGCCCTCTTGTGGACGTCGGTTCTAATAGCCACTCTCAGCCCTTCGTCCCTGTGGAGCCCTGGGAGCTGCACTGGCCTTGGGCACCTGGCAGCCTGATTTCCTTCCCCTTCTCCGTCTTAGCACAATGAAGTGCCCTACAAAGGGGGCTATTTTCTCTCTCCAAGTTTCCCAGAGTACTATACCTCCCTACCGCACCCCACTACTTTAAATTAAAAAGCCCGGAACTTTCCAGGACGTCAATTGGCTAAGACTCCCCGCTTTCACTGCAGGTGGCACGGGTTTCATCCCTCGTCATGGAACTCAGATTAACATCCTACATGCCACACGGCTTGGCCAAAAATAAATAAATAGATAAATAGCCCCCTGAAGTCACTGATGTACCGGGCTTGAACTCAATCACCTCCCTTTTAATTCAGCTGACCTCGCTCTAGGTCAGTTTTCCCCAGGCAGGGTTGTGGAAACAGAAAGAAGAGGATCAGATAGAAAGGGAAGACAAACGTATGCGGAGAACTCTCTAGAGAAAGAGACGGCACAGGGATGAGCAAAGCCCGCCCAGCAAATATCCAGGCTTTTACAGGCTCCAGGTTCAGGAAAACCAGCCCCGTTTTCAAGATGCCAACACCCACAAAGGCCAGCTTAAAAACCTGCAAGCCCGAGTCAAGGCACGTATTTCTGGCTCCAGAGTCCTGACTCTGGAGAAACAAAGGGCAGTCAGTCTACAAGCAACCTGTCTGGCCGGCCGACCACTGGGCAACAACCTGGCACGAAGTGTCCGCATCGGAAGCTGAAGGCAGACCACTGTGCCACTGTGAGGTGACGCAATTTGAGCCGGTGAATCAGAGGGGCCCGTAACCAACCCCTTTGCTCTGGGCACATCCTTGCGGTTCTGCTAACCCCATCTCCAACCCCATCTCAAAACCTGGAATTTTGGCCAGGGATCCACAGGTGGGCTCCGCTGGCGCTCCGGCGCCCTCTTGTGGCCTTCGTCTCTAATAGCAACTTATAGCCCTTCCTCCTGCCTCCCTTGCCAGCTCTAGGGGCTGCACTGGCCCAGGGCGCCTGCCCGCCTGATTTCCTTCCCCCTCTCCCTCTTACGACAATGAACTGCCCTAGAGATGGCGATATTTTCTCTCTCCAAGTCTCTCACGGTACTCATCCCTCCCTACCACATCCTACTACTTTAAATTAATCAGCCCAGGACTTCTCTGTTCCCCCAGTGGTTGAGACTCCATTCTTCCACTGCAGGGCGTATGGGTTTGATCCTTGGTCGGGGAACTAAGATCCTACATGCCACACAGCATGCCCAAATATAAATAAATAAGTAAATGGGCCCACTGCATTTACCGATGTACCAGGGTTTAAATCAATCATCTCCCACATACTTCAACTGATCTGGCTTTAGGTCAGGTTACCCCAGGCACAGTTGTGGAAACAGAAGGAAGAGGATCAGATGGAAAGGGAAGACAAACTTTTGGAGAGAACTCTCGGGAAAAAGAAAGGGCACAGGGATGAGCGCAGCCCGCCAGCAAACACCAGGGTTTTTACAGGCTCCAGGTTCAGGACGACAGCCCCGTTTTCCAGATGCCAACACACACAGAGACCAGCAGCTTAAAAGCTGGAAGCCCAAGTCAAGCCAGGTGTTTCTGGGTCCAGAGTCCTGACTCTGGAGAAACAAAGGGCAGTCAGTCTGCAGACAGCCTCTCTGGCTGTCGGGTCACTGGGCCACCCGGCCCGGCTGAAAGTGCCCCCATGGCAAGCTGAAGGCAGAATTCAGCCCACTCTGTGAGAGGAGGCAATTTCAGCAAGCGAATCAGAGGTACCCAGTAACAACCCCTTTCCTCTGGGCACGTCCTTGACTTTCGCAATCCCCATGTCCGAACCTGGAGGCTTGGCCAGGGATGCACACGAGGGTACCGCTGGTGCTCCGGCGCCCTCTTGTGGATGTCGGCTCTAATGGCAACTCTCAGCCCTTCTTCCCTGCGGAGCCCCGGGGGCTGCACTGGCCTTGGGCACCTGGCAGCCTGATTTCCTTTCCCCTCTCCCTCTTAGCACAATGAAGTGCCCTACAGATGGGGATATCTTCTCTCTCCAAGTTTACGAGGGTACTATCCCACCCTACCGCACCCCACTGCTCTAAATTAAAAAGCCCGGGACCTCCCAAGAGGTCAAGTGGCTAAGACGCCCCGTTTCCACTGCAGGTGGCACGGGTTTCATCCCTCGTCATGGAACTAAGATCCTACATGCCACACAGCATGGCCAAAAATAAATAAATAAATAAATAGTCCCCTGAAGTCACTGATGTACCGGCCTTGAGCTCAATCACCTCCCTTTTAATTCAGCTGACCTGGCTTTAGGTCACTTTTCCCCACGCAGGGTTGTGGAAACAGAAGGAAGAGGATCAGATAGAAAGGGAAGACAAACGTTTGCAGAGAACTCTCCAGAGAAAGAGAACGCACAGGGATGAGCAAAGCCCGCCCAACAAATATCCAGGCCTTTACAGGCTCCGGGTTCAGGAAAACCAGCCACGTTTTCCAGATGCCAACACCCACAGAGGCCAACAGCTTAAAAAGCTGCAAGCCCGAGTCAAGGCACGTATTTCTGGGTCCAGAGTCCTGACTCTGGAGAAACAAAGGGCAGTCAGTCTGCAGACAGCCTCTCTGGCTGTCGGGTCACTGGGCCACCCGGCCCGGCTGACAGTGCCCCCATGGCAAGCTGAAGGCAGAATTCAGCCCACTCTGTGAGAGGAGGCAATTTCAGCAAGTGAATCAGAGGTGCCCAGTAACAACCCCTTTCCTCTGGGCACGTCCTTGACTTTCCGCAATCCCCATGTCCGAACCTGGAGGCTTGGCCAGGGATGCACACGAGGGTACCGCTGGTGCTCCGGCGCCCTCTTGTGGACGTCGGCTCTGATAGCAACTCTCAGCCCTTCTTCCCTGCGGAGCCCCGGGGACTGCACTGGCCTTGGGCACCTGGCAGCCTGATTTCCTTCCCCTTCTCCGTCTTAGCACAATGAAGTGCCCTACAAAGGGGGATATTTTCTCTCTCCAAGTTTCCCAGGGTACTATCCCACCCTACCGCACCCCACTGCTTTAAATTAAAGAGCCCGGAACTTCCCAGGAGGTCAAGTGGCTAAGACTCCCCGCTTCCACTGCAGGTGGCACGGGTTTCATCCCTCATCATGGAACTAACATTAAGATCCTACATACCACACGGCGTGTACAAATAAAAATAAATAAATAAATAGCCCCCTGAAGTCACTGATGTACCGGGCTTGAACTCAATCACCTCCCTTTTAATTCAGCTGACCTCGCTCTAGGTCAGTTTTCCCCACGCAGGGTTTTGGAAACAGAAAGAAGAGGATCAGATAGAAAGGGAAGACAAACGTTTGCAGAGAACTCTCCAGAGAAAGAGAGGGCACAGGGATCAGCAAAGCCCGCCCAGCAAATATCCAGGCTTTACAGGCACCAGGTTCAGGAAAACCAGCCCTGTTTTCCAGATGCCAATACCCACAGAGGCCAACAGCTTAAAAAGCTGCAAGCCCGAGTCAAGGCATGTATTTCTGGGTCCAGAGTCCTGACTCTGGAGAACAAAGGGCAGTCAGTCTACAGGCAACCTGTCTGGCCGGCCGACCACTGGGCAACAACCTGGCACGAAGTGTCCCCATCGGGAGCTGAAGGCAGACCACTGCCCCCATGTGAGGCGAGGCAATTTGAGCCAGTGAATCAGAGGGGCCCGTAACCAACCCCTTTGCTCTGGGCACGTCCTTGCGGTTCTGCTAACCCCATCTCCAACCCCATCTCAAAACCTGGAATTTTGGCCAGGGATACAAAAGTGGGCTCCGCTGGTGCTCCGGCGCCCTCTTGTGGCCCTCGTCTCCAATAGCATCTTACAGCCCTTCCTCCTGCCTCCCTTGCCAGCTCTGGGGGCAGAACAGATCCAGGGCGCCTGCCCGCCTGATTTCCTTTCCCCTCCCCCTCTTATCACAACGAAGTGCCCTAGGGATGACGATATTCTCTCTTTCCAAGTCTCCCACCGTCGTCCTCCCTCCCTACCACATCCTACTACTTTAACCAGCCCAGGACTTCACTGATCCTCCAGTGGTTTAGACTCCCTTCTTCCACTGCAGGGCGTATGGGTTTGATCCTTGGTCGGGGAACTAAGATCCTACATGCCACACAGCATGCCCAAATATAAAAAAATAAATAAATAGGCCCACTGCATTTATTGATGTACCAGGCTTTAAATCAATCATCTCCCACATACTTCAGGTGACCTGGCTTTAGGTCAGGTTACCCCAGGCACAGTTGTGGATACAGAAGGAAGAGGATCAGATGGAAAGGGAAGACAAACTTTTGGAGAGAACTCTCAGGAAAAACAAAGGGCACAGGGATGAGCACAGCCGGCCAGCAAACACCAGGGTTTTTACAGGCTTCAGGTTCAGGACGACAGCCCCGTTTTCCAGATTCCAACACACACAGAGACCAGCAGCTTAAAAGCTGGAAGCCCAAGTCAAGCCAGGTGTTTCTGGGTCCAGAGTCCTGACTCTGGAGAAACAAAGGGCAGTCAGTCTGCAGACAGCCTCTCTGGCTGTCGGGTCACTGGGCCACCCGGCCCGGCTGAAAGTGCCCCCATGGCAAGCTGAAGGCAGAATTCAGCCCACTCTGTGAGAGGAGGCAATTTCAGCAAGTGAATCAGAGGTGCCCAGTAACAACCCCTTTCCTCTGGGCACGTCCTTGACTTTCCGCAAACTCCATCTACGAACCTGGAGCCTTGGCCAGGGATGCACACGAGGGTTCCGCTGCTACTCCGGCGCCCTCTTGTGGACGTCGGTTCTAATAGCCACTCTCAGCCCTTCGTCCCTGCGGAGCCCTGGGAGCTGCACTGGCCTTGGGCACCTGGCAGCCTGATTTCCTTCCCCTTCTCCGTCTTAGCACAATGAAGTGCCCTACAAAGGGGGCTATTTTCTCTCTCCAAGTTTCCCAGAGTACTATACCTCCCTACCGCACCCCACTACTTTAAATTAAAAAGCCCGGAACTTTCCAGGACGTCAATTGGCTAAGACTCCCCGCTTTCACTGCAGGTGGCACGGGTTTCATCCCTCGTCATGGAACTCAGATTAACATCCTACATGCCACACGGCTTGGCCAAAAATAAATAAATAGATAAATAGCCCCCTGAAGTCACTGATGTACCGGGCTTGAACTCAATCACCTCCCTTTTAATTCAGCTGACCTCGCTCTAGGTCAGTTTTCCCCAGGCAGGGTTGTGGAAACAGAAAGAAGAGGATCAGATAGAAAGGGAAGACAAACGTATGCGGAGAACTCTCTAGAGAAAGAGACGGCACAGGGATGAGCAAAGCCCGCCCAGCAAATATCCAGGCTTTTACAGGCTCCAGGTTCAGGAAAACCAGCCCCGTTTTCAAGATGCCAACACCCACAAAGGCCAGCTTAAAAACCTGCAAGCCCGAGTCAAGGCACGTATTTCTGGCTCCAGAGTCCTGACTCTGGAGAAACAAAGGGCAGTCAGTCTACAAGCAACCTGTCTGGCCGGCCGACCACTGGGCAACAACCTGGCACGAAGTGTCCGCATCGGAAGCTGAAGGCAGACCACTGTGCCACTGTGAGGTGACGCAATTTGAGCCGGTGAATCAGAGGGGCCCGTAACCAACCCCTTTGCTCTGGGCACATCCTTGCGGTTCTGCTAACCCCATCTCCAACCCCATCTCAAAACCTGGAATTTTGGCCAGGGATCCACAGGTGGGCTCCGCTGGCGCTCCGGCGCCCTCTTGTGGCCTTCGTCTCTAATAGCAACTTATAGCCCTTCCTCCTGCCTCCCTTGCCAGCTCTAGGGGCTGCACTGGCCCAGGGCGCCTGCCCGCCTGATTTCCTTCCCCCTCTCCCTCTTACGACAATGAACTGCCCTAGAGATGGCGATATTTTCTCTCTCCAAGTCTCTCACGGTACTCATCCCTCCCTACCACATCCTACTACTTTAAATTAATCAGCCCAGGACTTCTCTGTTCCCCCAGTGGTTGAGACTCCATTCTTCCACTGCAGGGCGTATGGGTTTGATCCTTGGTCGGGGAACTAAGATCCTACATGCCACACAGCATGCCCAAATATAAATAAATAAGTAAATGGGCCCACTGCATTTACCGATGTACCAGGGTTTAAATCAATCATCTCCCACATACTTCAGCTGACCTGGCTTTAGGTCAGGTTACCCCAGGCACAGTTGTGGAAACAGAAGGAAGAGGATCAGATGGAAAGGGAAGACAAACTTTTGGAGAGAACTCTCGGGAAAAAGAAAGGGCACAGGGATGAGCGCAGCCCGCCAGCAAACACCAGGGTTTTTACAGGCTCCAGGTTCAGGACGACAGCCCCGTTTTCCAGATGCCAACACACACAGAGACCAGCAGCTTAAAAGCTGGAAGCCCAAGTCAAGCCAGGTGTTTCTGGGTCCAGAGTCCTGACTCTGGAGAAACAAAGGGCAGTCAGTCTGCAGACAGCCTCTCTGGCTGTCGGGTCACTGGGCCACCCGGCCCGGCTGAAAGTGCCCCCATGGCAAGCTGAAGGCAGAATTCAGCCCACTCTGTGAGAGGAGGCAATTTCAGCAAGCGAATCAGAGGTACCCAGTAACAACCCCTTTCCTCTGGGCACGTCCTTGACTTTCGCAATCCCCATGTCCGAACCTGGAGGCTTGGCCAGGGATGCACACGAGGGTACCGCTGGTGCTCCGGCGCCCTCTTGTGGATGTCGGCTCTAATGGCAACTCTCAGCCCTTCTTCCCTGCGGAGCCCCGGGGGCTGCACTGGCCTTGGGCACCTGGCAGCCTGATTTCCTTTCCCCTCTCCCTCTTAGCACAATGAAGTGCCCTACAGATGGGGATATCTTCTCTCTCCAAGTTTACGAGGGTACTATCCCACCCTACCGCACCCCACTGCTCTAAATTAAAAAGCCCGGGACCTCCCAAGAGGTCAAGTGGCTAAGACGCCCCGTTTCCACTGCAGGTGGCACGGGTTTCATCCCTCGTCATGGAACTAAGATCCTACATGCCACACAGCATGGCCAAAAATAAATAAATAAATAAATAGTCCCCTGAAGTCACTGATGTACCGGCCTTGAGCTCAATCACCTCCCTTTTAATTCAGCTGACCTGGCTTTAGGTCACTTTTCCCCACGCAGGGTTGTGGAAACAGAAGGAAGAGGATCAGATAGAAAGGGAAGACAAACGTTTGCAGAGAACTCTCCAGAGAAAGAGAACGCACAGGGATGAGCAAAGCCCGCCCAACAAATATCCAGGCCTTTACAGGCTCCGGGTTCAGGAAAACCAGCCACGTTTTCCAGATGCCAACACCCACAGAGGCCAACAGCTTAAAAAGCTGCAAGCCCGAGTCAAGGCACGTATTTCTGGGTCCAGAGTCCTGACTCTGGAGAAACAAAGGGCAGTCAGTCTGCAGACAGCCTCTCTGGCTGTCGGGTCACTGGGCCACCCGGCCCGGCTGACAGTGCCCCCATGGCAAGCTGAAGGCAGAATTCAGCCCACTCTGTGAGAGGAGGCAATTTCAGCAAGTGAATCAGAGGTGCCCAGTAACAACCCCTTTCCTCTGGGCACGTCCTTGACTTTCCGCAATCCCCATGTCCGAACCTGGAGGCTTGGCCAGGGATGCACACGAGGGTACCGCTGGTGCTCCGGCGCCCTCTTGTGGACGTCGGCTCTGATAGCAACTCTCAGCCCTTCTTCCCTGCGGAGCCCCGGGGACTGCACTGGCCTTGGGCACCTGGCAGCCTGATTTCCTTCCCCTTCTCCGTCTTAGCACAATGAAGTGCCCTACAAAGGGGGATATTTTCTCTCTCCAAGTTTCCCAGGGTACTATCCCACCCTACCGCACCCCACTGCTTTAAATTAAAGAGCCCGGAACTTCCCAGGAGGTCAAGTGGCTAAGACTCCCCGCTTCCACTGCAGGTGGCACGGGTTTCATCCCTCATCATGGAACTAACATTAAGATCCTACATACCACACGGCGTGTACAAATAAAAATAAATAAATAAATAGCCCCCTGAAGTCACTGATGTACCGGGCTTGAACTCAATCACCTCCCTTTTAATTCAGCTGACCTCGCTCTAGGTCAGTTTTCCCCACGCAGGGTTTTGGAAACAGAAAGAAGAGGATCAGATAGAAAGGGAAGACAAACGTTTGCAGAGAACTCTCCAGAGAAAGAGAGGGCACAGGGATCAGCAAAGCCCGCCCAGCAAATATCCAGGCTTTACAGGCACCAGGTTCAGGAAAACCAGCCCTGTTTTCCAGATGCCAATACCCACAGAGGCCAACAGCTTAAAAAGCTGCAAGCCCGAGTCAAGGCATGTATTTCTGGGTCCAGAGTCCTGACTCTGGAGAACAAAGGGCAGTCAGTCTACAGGCAACCTGTCTGGCCGGCCGACCACTGGGCAACAACCTGGCACGAAGTGTCCCCATCGGGAGCTGAAGGCAGACCACTGCCCCCATGTGAGGCGAGGCAATTTGAGCCAGTGAATCAGAGGGGCCCGTAACCAACCCCTTTGCTCTGGGCACGTCCTTGCGGTTCTGCTAACCCCATCTCCAACCCCATCTCAAAACCTGGAATTTTGGCCAGGGATACAAAAGTGGGCTCCGCTGGTGCTCCGGCGCCCTCTTGTGGCCCTCGTCTCCAATAGCATCTTACAGCCCTTCCTCCTGCCTCCCTTGCCAGCTCTGGGGGCAGAACAGATCCAGGGCGCCTGCCCGCCTGATTTCCTTTCCCCTCCCCCTCTTATCACAACGAAGTGCCCTAGGGATGACGATATTCTCTCTTTCCAAGTCTCCCACCGTCGTCCTCCCTCCCTACCACATCCTACTACTTTAACCAGCCCAGGACTTCACTGATCCTCCAGTGGTTTAGACTCCCTTCTTCCACTGCAGGGCGTATGGGTTTGATCCTTGGTCGGGGAACTAAGATCCTACATGCCACACAGCATGCCCAAATATAAAAAAATAAATAAATAGGCCCACTGCATTTATTGATGTACCAGGCTTTAAATCAATCATCTCCCACATACTTCAGGTGACCTGGCTTTAGGTCAGGTTACCCCAGGCACAGTTGTGGATACAGAAGGAAGAGGATCAGATGGAAAGGGAAGACAAACTTTTGGAGAGAACTCTCAGGAAAAACAAAGGGCACAGGGATGAGCACAGCCGGCCAGCAAACACCAGGGTTTTTACAGGCTTCAGGTTCAGGACGACAGCCCCGTTTTCCAGATTCCAACACACACAGAGACCAGCAGCTTAAAAGCTGGAAGCCCAAGTCAAGCCAGGTGTTTCTGGGTCCAGAGTCCTGACTCTGGAGAAACAAAGGGCAGTCAGTCTGCAGACAGCCTCTCTGGCTGTCGGGTCACTGGGCCACCCGGCCCGGCTGAAAGTGCCCCCATGGCAAGCTGAAGGCAGAATTCAGCCCACTCTGTGAGAGGAGGCAATTTCAGCAAGTGAATCAGAGGTGCCCAGTAACAACCCCTTTCCTCTGGGCACGTCCTTGACTTTCCGCAAACTCCATCTACGAACCTGGAGCCTTGGCCAGGGATGCACACGAGGGTTCCGCTGCTACTCCGGCGCCCTCTTGTGGACGTCGGTTCTAATAGCCACTCTCAGCCCTTCGTCCCTGCGGAGCCCTGGGAGCTGCACTGGCCTTGGGCACCTGGCAGCCTGATTTCCTTCCCCTTCTCCGTCTTAGCACAATGAAGTGCCCTACAAAGGGGGCTATTTTCTCTCTCCAAGTTTCCCAGAGTACTATACCTCCCTACCGCACCCCACTACTTTAAATTAAAAAGCCCGGAACTTTCCAGGACGTCAATTGGCTAAGACTCCCCGCTTTCACTGCAGGTGGCACGGGTTTCATCCCTCGTCATGGAACTCAGATTAACATCCTACATGCCACACGGCTTGGCCAAAAATAAATAAATAGATAAATAGCCCCCTGAAGTCACTGATGTACCGGGCTTGAACTCAATCACCTCCCTTTTAATTCAGCTGACCTCGCTCTAGGTCAGTTTTCCCCAGGCAGGGTTGTGGAAACAGAAAGAAGAGGATCAGATAGAAAGGGAAGACAAACGTATGCGGAGAACTCTCTAGAGAAAGAGACGGCACAGGGATGAGCAAAGCCCGCCCAGCAAATATCCAGGCTTTTACAGGCTCCAGGTTCAGGAAAACCAGCCCCGTTTTCAAGATGCCAACACCCACAAAGGCCAGCTTAAAAACCTGCAAGCCCGAGTCAAGGCACGTATTTCTGGCTCCAGAGTCCTGACTCTGGAGAAACAAAGGGCAGTCAGTCTACAAGCAACCTGTCTGGCCGGCCGACCACTGGGCAACAACCTGGCACGAAGTGTCCGCATCGGAAGCTGAAGGCAGACCACTGTGCCACTGTGAGGTGACGCAATTTGAGCCGGTGAATCAGAGGGGCCCGTAACCAACCCCTTTGCTCTGGGCACATCCTTGCGGTTCTGCTAACCCCATCTCCAACCCCATCTCAAAACCTGGAATTTTGGCCAGGGATCCACAGGTGGGCTCCGCTGGCGCTCCGGCGCCCTCTTGTGGCCTTCGTCTCTAATAGCAACTTATAGCCCTTCCTCCTGCCTCCCTTGCCAGCTCTAGGGGCTGCACTGGCCCAGGGCGCCTGCCCGCCTGATTTCCTTCCCCCTCTCCCTCTTACGACAATGAACTGCCCTAGAGATGGCGATATTTTCTCTCTCCAAGTCTCTCACGGTACTCATCCCTCCCTACCACATCCTACTACTTTAAATTAATCAGCCCAGGACTTCTCTGTTCCCCCAGTGGTTGAGACTCCATTCTTCCACTGCAGGGCGTATGGGTTTGATCCTTGGTCGGGGAACTAAGATCCTACATGCCACACAGCATGCCCAAATATAAATAAATAAGTAAATGGGCCCACTGCATTTACCGATGTACCAGGGTTTAAATCAATCATCTCCCACATACTTCAACTGATCTGGCTTTAGGTCAGGTTACCCCAGGCACAGTTGTGGAAACAGAAGGAAGAGGATCAGATGGAAAGGGAAGACAAACTTTTGGAGAGAACTCTCGGGAAAAAGAAAGGGCACAGGGATGAGCGCAGCCCGCCAGCAAACACCAGGGTTTTTACAGGCTCCAGGTTCAGGACGACAGCCCCGTTTTCCAGATGCCAACACACACAGAGACCAGCAGCTTAAAAGCTGGAAGCCCAAGTCAAGCCAGGTGTTTCTGGGTCCAGAGTCCTGACTCTGGAGAAACAAAGGGCAGTCAGTCTGCAGACAGCCTCTCTGGCTGTCGGGTCACTGGGCCACCCGGCCCGGCTGAAAGTGCCCCCATGGCAAGCTGAAGGCAGAATTCAGCCCACTCTGTGAGAGGAGGCAATTTCAGCAAGCGAATCAGAGGTACCCAGTAACAACCCCTTTCCTCTGGGCACGTCCTTGACTTTCCGCAAACCCCATGTCCGAACCTGGAGGCTTGGCCAGGGATGCACACGAGGGTACCGCTGGTGCTCCGGCGCCCTCTTGTGGATGTCGACTCTAATGGCAACTCTCAGCCCTACTTCCCTGCGGAGCCCCGAGGGCTGCACTGGCCTTGGGCACCTGGCAGCCTGATTTCATTTCCCCTCTCCCTCTTAGCACAATGAAGTGCCCTACAGATGGGGATATCTTCTCTCTCCAAGTTTACGAGGGTACTATCCCACCCTACCGCACCCCACTGCTCTAAATTAAAAAGCCCGGGACCTCCCAAGAGGTCAAGTGGCTAAGACGCCCCGTTTCCACTGCAGGTGGCACGGGTTTCATCCCTCGTCATGGAACTAAGATCCTACATGCCACACAGCATGGCCAAAAATAAATAAATAAATAAATAGTCCCCTGAAGTCACTGATGTACCGGCCTTGAGCTCAATCACCTCCCTTTTAATTCAGCTGACCTGGCTTTAGGTCACTTTTCCCCACGCAGGGTTGTGGAAACAGAAGGAAGAGGATCAGATAGAAAGGGAAGACAAACGTTTGCAGAGAACTCTCCAGAGAAAGAGAACGCACAGGGATGAGCAAAGCCCGCCCAACAAATATCCAGGCCTTTACAGGCTCCGGGTTCAGGAAAACCAGCCACGTTTTCCAGATGCCAACACCCACAGAGGCCAACAGCTTAAAAAGCTGCAAGCCCGAGTCAAGGCACGTATTTCTGGGTCCAGAGTCCTGACTCTGGAGAAACAAAGGGCAGTCAGTCTGCAGACAGCCTCTCTGGCTGTCGGGTCACTGGGCCACCCGGCCCGGCTGAAAGTGCCCCCATGGCAAGCTGAAGGCAGAATTCAGCCCACTCTGTGAGAGGAGGCAATTTCAGCAAGCGAATCAGAGGTACCCAGTAACAACCCCTTTCCTCTGGGCACGTCCTTGACTTTCCGCAATCCCCATGTCCGAACCTGGAGGCTTGGCCAGGGATGCACACGAGGGTACCGCTGGTGCTCTGGCGCCCTCTTGTGGATGTCGGCTCTAATGGCAACTCTCAGCCCTTCTTCCCTGCGGAGCCCCGGGGGCTGCACTGGCCTTGGGCACCTGGCAGCCTGATTTCCTTTCCCCTCTCCCTCTTAGCACAATGAAGTGCCCTACAGATGGGGATATCTTCTCTCTCCAAGTTTACGAGGGTACTATCCCACCCTACCGCACCCCACTGCTCTAAATTAAAAAGCCCGGGACCTCCCAAGAGGTCAAGTGGCTAAGACGCCCCGTTTCCACTGCAGGTGGCACGGGTTTCATCCCTCGTCATGGAACTAAGATCCTACATGCCACACAGCATGGCCAAAAATAAATAAATAAATAAATAGTCCCCTGAAGTCACTGATGTACCGGCCTTGAGCTCAATCACCTCCCTTTTAATTCAGCTGACCTGGCTTTAGGTCACTTTTCCCCACGCAGGGTTGTGGAAACAGAAGGAAGAGGATCAGATAGAAAGGGAAGACAAACGTTTGCAGAGAACTCTCCAGAGAAAGAGAACGCACAGGGATGAGCAAAGCCCGCCCAACAAATATCCAGGCCTTTACAGGCTCCGGGTTCAGGAAAACCAGCCACGTTTTCCAGATGCCAACACCCACAGAGGCCAACAGCTTAAAAAGCTGCAAGCCCGAGTCAAGGCACGTATTTCTGGGTCCAGAGTCCTGACTCTGGAGAAACAAAGGGCAGTCAGTCTGCAGACAGCCTCTCTGGCTGTCGGGTCACTGGGCCACCCGGCCCGGCTGAAAGTGCCCCCATGGCAAGCTGAAGGCAGAATTCAGCCCACTCTGTGAGAGGAGGCAATTTCAGCAAGCGAATCAGAGGTACCCAGTAACAACCCCTTTCCTCTGGGCACGTCCTTGACTTTCCGCAATCCCCATGTCCGAACCTGGAGGCTTGGCCAGGGATGCACACGAGGGTACCGCTGGTGCTCCGGCGCCCTCTTGTGGATGTCGGCTCTAATGGCAACTCTCAGCCCTTCTTCCCTGCGGAGCCCCGGGGGCTGCACTGGCCTTGGGCACCTGGCAGCCTGATTTCCTTTCCCCTCTCCCTCTTAGCACAATGAAGTGCCCTACAGATGGGGATATCTTCTCTCTCCAAGTTTACGAGGGTACTATCCCACCCTACCGCACCCCACTGCTCTAAATTAAAAAGCCCGGGACCTCCCAAGAGGTCAAGTGGCTAAGACGCCCCGTTTCCACTGCAGGTGGCACGGGTTTCATCCCTCGTCATGGAACTAAGATCCTACATGCCACACAGCATGGCCAAAAATAAATAAATAAATAAATAGTCCCCTGAAGTCACTGATGTACCGGCCTTGAGCTCAATCACCTCCCTTTTAATTCAGCTGACCTGGCTTTAGGTCACTTTTCCCCACGCAGGGTTGTGGAAACAGAAGGAAGAGGATCAGATAGAAAGGGAAGACAAACGTTTGCAGAGAACTCTCCAGAGAAAGAGAACGCACAGGGATGAGCAAAGCCCGCCCAACAAATATCCAGGCCTTTACAGGCTCCGGGTTCAGGAAAACCAGCCACGTTTTCCAGATGCCAACACCCACAGAGGCCAACAGCTTAAAAAGCTGCAAGCCCGAGTCAAGGCACGTATTTCTGGGTCCAGAGTCCTGACTCTGGAGAAACAAAGGGCAGTCAGTCTGCAGACAGCCTCTCTGGCTGTCGGGTCACTGGGCCACCCGGCCCGGCTGACAGTGTCCCCATGGCAAGCTGAAGGCAGAATTCAGCCCACTCTGTGAGAGGAGGCAATTTCAGCAAGTGAATCAGAGGTGCCCAGTAACAACCCCTTTCCTCTGGGCACGTCCTTGACTTTCCGCAATCCCCATGTCCGAACCTGGAGGCTTGGCCAGGGATGCACACGAGGGTACCGCTGGTGCTCCGGCGCCCTCTTGTGGACGTCGGCTCTAATGGCAACTCTCAGCCCTTCTTCCCTGCGGAGCCCCGGGGGCTGCACTGGCCTTGGGCACCTGGCAGCCTGATTTCCTTTCCCCTCTCCCTCTTAGCACAATGAAGTGCCCTACAGATGGGGATATCTTCTCTCTCCAAGTTTACGAGGGTACTATCCCACCCTACCGCACCCCACTGCTCTAAATTAAAAAGCCCGGGACCTCCCAAGAGGTCAAGTGGCTAAGACGCCCCGTTTCCACTGCAGGTGGCACGGGTTTCATCCCTCGTCATGGAACTAAGATCCTACATGCCACACAGCATGGCCAAAAATAAATAAATATATAAATAGTCCCCTGAAGACACTGATGTACCGACCTTGAACTCAATCACCTCCCTTTTATTTCAGCTTCCCTGGCTTTAGGTCACTTTTCCCCACGCAGGGTTGTGGAAACAGAAGGAAGAGGATCAGATAGAAAGGGAAGACAAACGTTTGCAGAGAACTCTCCAGAGAAAGAGAGGGCACAGGGATGAGCAAAGCCCGCCGGGCAAATATCCAGGCTTTTACAGGCTCCAGGTTCAGGAAAACCAGCCACGTTTTCCAGATGCCAACACCCACAGAGGCCAACAGCTTAAAAAGCTGCAAGCCCGAGTCAAGGCACGTATTTCTGGGTCCAGAGTCCTGACTCTGGAGAAACAAAGGGCAGTCAGTCTGCAGACAGCCTCTCTGGCTGTCGGGTCACTGGGCCACCCGGCCCGGCTGACAGTGCCCCCATGGCAAGCTGAAGGCAGAATTCAGCCCACTCTGTGAGAGGAGGCAATTTCAGCAAGTGAATCAGAGGTGCCCAGTAACAACCCCTTTCCTCTGGGCACGTCCTTGACTTTCCGCAATCCCCATGTCCGAACCTGGAGGCTTCGCCAGGGATGCACACGAGGGTACCGCTGGTGCTTCGGCGCCCTCTTGTGGACGTCGGCTCTGATAGCAACTCTCAGCCCTTCTTCCCTGCGGAGCGCCGGGGACTGCACTGGCCTTGGGCACCTGGCAGCCTGATTTCCTTCCCCTTCTCCGTCTTAGCACAATGAAGTGCCCTACAAAGGGGGATATTTTCTCTCTCCAAGTTTCCCAGGGTACTATCCCACCCTACCGCACCCCACTGCTTTAAATTAAAGAGCCCGGAACTTCCCAGGAGGTCAAGTGGCTAAGACTCCCCGCTTCCACTGCAGGTGGCACGGGTTTCATCCCTCATCATGGAACTAACATTAAGATCCTACATACCACACGGCGTGTACAAATAAAAATAAATAAATAAATAGCCCCCTGAAGTCACTGATGTACCGGGCTTGAACTCAATCACCTCCCTTTTAATTCAGCTGACCTCGCTCTAGGTCAGTTTTCCCCACGCAGGGTTTTGGAAACAGAAAGAAGAGGATCAGATAGAAAGGGAAGACAAACGTTTGCAGAGAACTCTCCAGAGAAAGAGAGGGCACAGGGATCAGCAAAGCCCGCCCAGCAAATATCCAGGCTTTACAGGCACCAGGTTCAGGAAAACCAGCCCCGTTTTCCAGATGCCAATACCCACAGAGGCCAACAGCTTAAAAAGCTGCAAGCCCGAGTCAAGGCATGTATTTCTGGGTCCAGAGTCCTGACTCTGGAGAACAAAGGGCAGTCAGTCTACAGGCAACCTGTCTGGCCGGCCGACCACTGGGAAACAACCTGGCAGGAAGTGTCCCCATCGGGAGCTGAAGGCAGACCACTGCCCCCATGTGAGGCGAGGCAATTTGAGCCAGTGAATCAGAGGGGCCCGTAACCAACCCCTTTGCTCTGGGCACGTCCTTGCGGTTCTGCTAACCCCATCTCCAACCCCATCTCAAAACCTGGAATTTTGGCCAGGGATACAAAAGTGGGCTCCGCTGGTGCTCCGGCGCCCTCTTGTGGCCCTCGTCTCCAATAGCATCTTACAGCCCTTCCTCCTGCCTCCCTTGCCAGCTCTGGGGGCAGAACAGATCCAGGGCGCCTGCCCGCCTGATTTCCTTTCCCCTCCCCCTCTTATCACAACGAAGTGCCCTAGGGATGACGATATTCTCTCTTTCCAAGTCTCCCACCGTCGTCCTCCCTCCCTACCACATCCTACTACTTTAACCAGCCCAGGACTTCACTGATCCTCCAGTGGTTTAGACTCCCTTCTTCCACTGCAGGGCGTATGGGTTTGATCCTTGGTCGGGGAACTAAGATCCTACATGCCACACAGCATGCCCAAATATAAAAAAATAAATAAATAGGCCCACTGCATTTATTGATGTACCAGGCTTTAAATCAATCATCTCCCACATACTTCAGGTGACCTGGCTTTAGGTCAGGTTACCCCAGGCACAGTTGTGGAAACAGAAGGAAGAGGATCAGATGGAAAGGGAAGACAAACTTTTGGAGAGAACTCTCGGGAAAAAGAAAGGGCACAGGGATGAGCGCAGCCCGCCAGCAAACACCAGGGTTTTTACAGGCTCCAGGTTCAGGACGACAGCCCCGTTTTCCAGATGCCAACACACACAGAGACCAGCAGCTTAAAAGCTGGAAGCCCGAGTCAAGCCAGGTGTTTCTGGGTCCAGAGTCCTGACTCTGGAGAAACAAAGGGCAGTCAGTCTGCAGACAGCCTCTCTGGCTGTCGGGTCACTGGGCCACCCGGCCCGGCTGAAAGTGCCCCCATGGCAAGCTGAAGGCAGAATTCAGCCCACTCTGTGAGAGGAGGCAATTTCAGCAAGCGAATCAGAGGTACCCAGTAACAACCCCTTTCCTCTGGGCACGTCCTTGACTTTCCGCAATCCCCATGTCCGAACCTGGAGGCTTGGCCAGGGATGCACACGAGGGTACCGCTGGTGCTCCGGCGCCCTCTTGTGGATGTCGGCTCTAATGGCAACTCTCAGCCCTTCTTCCCTGCGGAGCCCCGGGGGCTGCACTGGCCTTGGGCACCTGGCAGCCTGATTTCCTTTCCCCTCTCCCTCTTAGCACAATGAAGTGCCCTACAGATGGGGATATCTTCTCTCTCCAAGTTTACGAGGGTACTATCCCACCCTACCGCACCCCACTGCTCTAAATTAAAAAGCCCGGGACCTCCCAAGAGGTCAAGTGGCTAAGACGCCCCGTTTCCACTGCAGGTGGCACGGGTTTCATCCCTCGTCATGGAACTAAGATCCTACATGCCACACGGCATGTCCAAATATAAATAAATAAATAAATAGCGCCCTGAAGTCACTGATGTACCGGGCTTGAACTCAATCACCTCCCTTTTAATTCAGCTGACCTCGCTCTAGGTCAGTTTTCCCCAGGCAGGGTTGTGGAAACAGAAAGAAGAGGATCAGATAGAAAGGGAAGACAAACGTATGCGGAGAACTCTCTAGAGAAAGAGACGGCACAGGGATGAGCAAAGCCCGCCCAGCAAATATCCAGGCTTTTACAGGCTCCAGGTTCAGGAAAACCAGCCCCGTTTTCAAGATGCCAACACCCACAAAGGCCAGCTTAAAAACCTGCAAGCCCGAGTCAAGGCACGTATTTCTGGCTCCAGAGTCCTGACTCTGGAGAAACAAAGGGCAGTCAGTCTACAGGCAACCTGTCTGGTCACCCGACCACTGGGCAACAACCTGGCACGAAGTGTCCGCATCGGAAGCTGAAGGCAGACCACTGCGCCACTGTGAGGTGACGCAATTTGAGCCGGTGAATCAGAGGGGCCCGTAACCAACCCCTTTGCTCTGGGCACATCCTTGCGGTTCTGCTAACCCCATCTCCAACCCCATCTCAAAACCTGGAATTTTGGCCAGGGATCCACAGGTGGGCTCCGCTGGCGCTCCGGCGCCCTCTTGTGGCCTTCGTCTCTAATAGCAACTTACAGCCCTTCCTCCTGCCTCCCTTGCCAGCTCTAGGGGCTGCACTGGCCCAGGGCGCCTGCCCGCCGGATTTCCTTCCCCCTCTCCCTCTTACGACAATGAACTGCCCTAGAGATGGCGATATTTTCTCTCTCCAAGTCTCCCAGGGAACTCATCCCTCCCTACCACATCCTACTACTTTAAATTAATCAGCCCAGGACTTCTCTGTTCCTCCAGTTGTTGAGGCTCCATTCTTCCACTGCAGGGCGTATGGGTTTGATCCTTGGTCGGGGAACTAAGATCCTACATGCCACACAGCATGCCCAAATATAAATAAATAAGTAAATGGGCCCACTGCATTTACCGATGTACCAGGGTTTAAATCAATCATCTCCCACATACTTCAAGTGATCTGGCTTTAGGTCAGGTTACCCCAGGCACAGTTGTGGAAACAGAAGGAAGAGGATCAGATGGAAAGGGAAGACAAACTTTTGGAGAGAACTCTCGGGAAAAAGAAAGGGCACAGTGATGAGCGCAGCCCGCCAGCAAAAACCAGGGTTTTTACAGGCTCCAGGTTCAGGACGACAGCCCCGTTTTCCAGATGCCAACACACACAGAGACCAGCAGCTTAAAAGCTGGAAGCCCAAGTCAAGCCAGGTGTTTCTGGGTCCAGAGTCCTGACTCTGGAGAAACAAAGGGCAGTCAGTCTGCAGACAGCCTCTCTGGCTGTCGGGTCACTGGGCCACCCGGCCCGGCTGACAGTGCCCCCATGGCAAGCTGAAGGCAGAATTCAGCCCACTCTGTGAGAGGAGGCAATTTCAGCAAGCGAATCAGAGGTACCCAGCAACAACCCCTTTCCTCTGGGCACGTCCTTGACTTTCCGCAATCCCCATGTCCGAACCTGGAGGCTTGGCCAGGGATGCACACGAGGGTACCGCTGGTGCTCCGGCGCACTCTTGTGGGCGTCGGTTCTAATAGCCACTCTCAGCCCTTCGTCCCTGCGGAGCCCTGGGAGCTGCACTGGCCTTGGGCACCTGGCAGCCTGATTTCCTTCCCCTTCTCCGTCTTAGCACAATGAAGTGCCCTACAAAGGGGGCTATTTTCTCTCTCCAAGTTTCCCAGAGTACTATACCTCCCTACCGCACCCCACTACTTTAAATTAAAAAGCCCGGAACTTTCCAGGACGTCAATTGGCTAAGACTCCCCGCTTTCACTGCAGGTGGCACGGGTTTCATCCCTCGTCATGGAACTAAGATCCTACATGCCACACAGCATGGCCAAAAATAAATAAATAAATAAATAGTCCCCTGAAGTCACTGATGTACCGGCCTTGAGCTCAATCACCTCCCTTTTAATTCAGCTGACCTGGCTTTAGGTCACTTTTCCCCACGCAGGGTTGTGGAAACAGAAGGAAGAGGATCAGATAGAAAGGGAAGACAAACGTTTGCAGAGAACTCTCCAGAGAAAGAGAACGCACAGGGATGAGCAAAGCCCGCCCAACAAATATCCAGGCCTTTACAGGCTCCGGGTTCAGGAAAACCAGCCACGTTTTCCAGATGCCAACACCCACAGAGGCCAACAGCTTAAAAAGCTGCAAGCCCGAGTCAAGGCACGTATTTCTGGGTCCAGAGTCCTGACTCTGGAGAAACAAAGGGCAGTCAGTCTGCAGACAGCCTCTCTGGCTGTCGGGTCACTGGGCCACCCGGCCCGGCTGAAAGTGCCCCCATGGCAAGCTGAAGGCAGAATTCAGCCCACTCTGTGAGAGGAGGCAATTTCAGCAAGCGAATCAGAGGTACCCAGCAACAACCCCTTTCCTCTGGGCACGTCCTTGACTTTCCGCAATCCCCATGTCCGAACCTGGAGGCTTGGCCAGGGATGCACACGAGGGTACCGCTGGTGCTCCGGCGCCCTCTTGTGGACGTCGGCTCTAATGGCAACTCTCAGCCCTTCTTCCCTGCGGAGCCCCGGGGGCTGCACTGGCCTTGGGCACCTGGCAGCCTGATTTCCTTTCCCCTCTCCCTCTTAGCACAATGAAGTGCCCTACAGATGGGGATATCTTCTCTCTCCAAGTTTACGAGGGTACTATCCCACCCTACCGCACCCCACTGCTCTAAATTAAAAAGCCCGGGACCTCCCAAGAGGTCAAGTGGCTAAGACGCCCCGTTTCCACTGCAGGTGGCACGGGTTTCATCCCTCGTCATGGAACTAAGATCCTACATGCCACACAGCATGGCCAAAAATAAATAAATAAATAAATAGTCCCCTGAAGTCACTGATGTACCGGCCTTGAGCTCAATCACCTCCCTTTTAATTCAGCTGACCTGGCTTTAGGTCACTTTTCCCCACGCAGGGTTGTGGAAACAGAAGGAAGAGGATCAGATAGAAAGGGAAGACAAACGTTTGCAGAGAACTCTCCAGAGAAAGAGAACGCACAGGGATGAGCAAAGCCCGCCCAACAAATATCCAGGCCTTTACAGGCTCCGGGTTCAGGAAAACCAGCCACGTTTTCCAGATGCCAACACCCACAGAGGCCAACAGCTTAAAAAGCTGCAAGCCCGAGTCAAGGCACGTATTTCTGGGTCCAGAGTCCTGACTCTGGAGAAACAAAGGGCAGTCAGTCTGCAGACAGCCTCTCTGGCTGTCGGGTCACTGGGCCACCCGGCCCGGCTGACAGTGTCCCCATGGCAAGTTGAAGGCAGAATTCAGCCCACTCTGTGAGAGGAGGCAATTTCAGCAAGTGAATCAGAGGTGCCCAGTAACAACCCCTTTCCTCTGGGCACGTCCTTGACTTTCCGCAATCCCCATGTCCGAACCTGGAGGCTTGGCCAGGGATGCACACGAGGGTACCGCTGGTGCTCCGGCGCCCTCTTGTGGACGTCGGCTCTAATGGCAACTCTCAGCCCTTCTTCCCTGCGGAGCCCCGGGGGCTGCACTGGCCTTGGGCACCTGGCAGCCTGATTTCCTTTCCCCTCTCCCTCTTAGCACAATGAAGTGCCCTACAGATGGGGATATCTTCTCTCTCCAAGTTTACGAGGGTACTATCCCACCCTACCGCACCCCACTGCTTTAAATTAAAAAGCCCGGGACCTCCCAAGAGGTCAAGTGGCTAAGACGCCCCGTTTCCACTGCACGTGGCACGGGTTTCATCCCTCGTCATGGAACTAACATTAAGATCCTACATACTACACGGCGTGTCCAAATATAAATAAATAAATAAATAGTCCCCTGAAGTCACTGATGTGCCGGGCTTGAACTCAATCACCTCCCTTTTAATTCAGCTGATCTCGCTCTAGGTCAGTTTTCCCCACGCAGGGTTGTGGAAACAGAAAGAAGAGGATCAGATAGAAAGGGAAGGCAAACGTATGCGGAGAACTCTCTAGAGAAAGAGACGGCACAGGGATGAGCAAAGCCCGCCCAGCAAATATCCAGGCTTTTACAGGCTCCAGGTTCAGGAAAACCAGCCCCGTTTTCAAGATGCCAACACCCACAAAGGCCAGCTTAAAAACCTGCAAGCCCGAGTCAAGGCACGTATTTCTGGCTCCAGAGTCCTGACTCTGGAGAAACAAAGGGCAGTCAGTCTACAGGCAACCTGTCTGGTCACCCGACCACTGGGCAACAACCTGGCACGAAGTGTCCGCATCGGAAGCTGAAGGCAGACCACTGTGCCACTGTGAGGTGACGCAATTTGAGCCGGTGAATCAGAGGGGCCCGTAACCAACCCCTTTGCTCTGGGCACATCCTTGCGGTTCTGCTAACCCCATCTCCAACCCCATCTCAAAACCTGGAATTTTGGCCAGGGATCCACAGGTGGGCTCCGCTGGCGCTCCGGCGCCCTCTTGTGGCCTTCGTCTCTAATAGCAACTTATAGCCCTTCCTCCTGCCTCCCTTGCCAGCTCTAGGGCCTGCACTGGCCCAGGGCGCCTGCCCGCCTGATTTCCTTCCCCCTCTCCCTCTTACGACAATGAACTGCCCTAGAGATGGCGATACTTTCTCTCTCCAAGTCTCCCAGGGTACTCATCCCTCCCTACCACATCCTACTACTTTAAATTAATCAGCCCAGGACTTCTCTGTTCCTCCAGTGGTTGAGACTCCATTCTTCCACTGCAGGGCGTATGGGTTTGATCCTTGGTCGGGGAACTAAGATCCTACATGCCACACAGCATGCCCAAATATAAATAAATAAGTAAATGGGCCCACTGCATTTACCGATGTACCAGGGTTTAAATCAATCATCTCCCACATACTTCAACTGATCTGGCTTTAGGTCAGGTTACCCCAGGCACAGTTGTGGAAACAGAAGGAAGAGGATCAGATGGAAAGGGAAGACAAACTTTTGGAGAGAACTCTCGGGAAAAAGAAAGGGCACAGGGATGAGCGCAGCCCGCCAGCAAACACCAGGGTTTTTACAGGCTCCAGGTTCAGGACGACAGCCCCGTTTTCCAGATGCCAACACACACAGAAACCAGCAGCTTAAAAGCTGGAAGCCCAAGTCAAGCCAGGTGTTTCTGGGTCCAGAGTCCTGACTCTGGAGAAACAAAGGGCAGTCAGTCTGCAGACAGCCTCTCTGGCTGTCGGGTCACTGGGCCACCCGGCCCGGCTGACAGTGCCCCCATGGCAAGCTGAAGGCAGAATTCAGCCCACTCTGTGAGAGGAGGCAATTTCAGCAAGCGAATCAGAGGTACCCAGTAACAACCCCTTTCCTCTGGGCACGTCCTTGACTTTCCGCAAACCGCATGTCCGAACCTGGAGGCTTGGCCAGGGATGCACACGAGGGTACCGCTGGTGCTCCGGCGCCCTCTTGTGGATGTCGACTCTAATGGCAACTCTCAGCCCTTCTTCCCTGCGGAGCCCCGGGGGCTGCACTGGCCTTGGGCACCTGGCAGCCTGATTTCATTTCCCCTCTCCCTCTTAGCACAATGAAGTGCCCTACAGATGGGGATATCTTCTCTCTCCAAGTTTACGAGGGTACTATCCCACCCTACCGCACCCCACTGCTCTAAATTAAAAAGCCCGGGACCTCCCAAGAGGTCAAGTGGCTAAGACGCCCCGTTTCCACTGCAGGTGGCACGGGTTTCATCCCTCGTCATGGAACTAAGATCCTACATGCCACACAGCATGGCCAAAAATAAATAAATATATAAATAGTCCCCTGAAGACACTGATGTACCGACCTTGAACTCAATCACCTCCCTTTTATTTCAGCTTCCCTGGCTTTAGGTCACTTTTCCCCACGCAGGGTTGTGGAAACAGAAGGAAGAGGATCAGATAGAAAGGGAAGACAAACGTTTGCAGAGAACTCTCCAGAGAAAGAGAACGCACAGGGATGAGCAAAGCCCGCCGGGCAAATATCCAGGCTTTTACAGGCTCCAGGTTCAGGAAAACCAGCCACGTTTTCCAGATGCCAACACCCACAGAGGCCAACAGCTTAAAAAGCTGCAAGCCCGAGTCAAGGCACGTATTTCTGGGTCCAGAGTCCTGACTCTGGAGAAACAAAGGGCAGTCAGTCTGCAGACAGCCTCTCTGGCTGTCGGGTCACTGGGCCACCCGGCCCGGCTGACAGTGCCCCCATGGCAAGCTGAAGGCAGAATTCAGCCCACTCTGTGAGAGGAGGCAATTTCAGCAAGTGAATCAGAGGTGCCCAGTAACAACCCCTTTCCTCTGGGCACGTCCTTGACTTTCCGCAATCCCCATGTCCGAACCTGGAGGCTTCGCCAGGGATGCACACGAGGGTACCGCTGGTGCTTCGGCGCCCTCTTGTGGACGTCGGCTCTGATAGCAACTCTCAGCCCTTCTTCCCTGCGGAGCGCCGGGGACTGCACTGGCCTTGGGCACCTGGCAGCCTGATTTCCTTCCCCTTCTCCGTCTTAGCACAATGAAGTGCCCTACAAAGGGGGATATTTTCTCTCTCCAAGTTTCCCAGGGTACTATCCCACCCTACCGCACCCCACTGCTTTAAATTAAAGAGCCCGGAACTTCCCAGGAGGTCAAGTGGCTAAGACTCCCCGCTTCCACTGCAGGTGGCACGGGTTTCATCCCTCATCATGGAACTAACATTAAGATCCTACATACCACACGGCGTGTACAAATAAAAATAAATAAATAAATAGCCCCCTGAAGTCACTGATGTACCGGGCTTGAACTCAATCACCTCCCTTTTAATTCAGCTGACCTCGCTCTAGGTCAGTTTTCCCCACGCAGGGTTTTGGAAACAGAAAGAAGAGGATCAGATAGAAAGGGAAGACAAACGTTTGCAGAGAACTCTCCAGAGAAAGAGAGGGCACAGGGATCAGCAAAGCCCGCCCAGCAAATATCCAGGCTTTACAGGCACCAGGTTCAGGAAAACCAGCCCCGTTTTCCAGATGCCAATACCCACAGAGGCCAACAGCTTAAAAAGCTGCAAGCCCGAGTCAAGGCATGTATTTCTGGGTCCAGAGTCCTGACTCTGGAGAACAAAGGGCAGTCAGTCTACAGGCAACCTGTCTGGCCGGCCGACCACTGGGAAACAACCTGGCAGGAAGTGTCCCCATCGGGAGCTGAAGGCAGACCACTGCCCCCATGTGAGGCGAGGCAATTTGAGCCAGTGAATCAGAGGGGCCCGTAACCAACCCCTTTGCTCTGGGCACGTCCTTGCGGTTCTGCTAACCCCATCTCCAACCCCATCTCAAAACCTGGAATTTTGGCCAGGGATACAAAAGTGGGCTCCGCTGGTGCTCCGGCGCCCTCTTGTGGCCCTCGTCTCCAATAGCATCTTACAGCCCTTCCTCCTGCCTCCCTTGCCAGCTCTGGGGGCAGAACAGATCCAGGGCGCCTGCCCGCCTGATTTCCTTTCCCCTCCCCCTCTTATCACAACGAAGTGCCCTAGGGATGACGATATTCTCTCTTTCCAAGTCTCCCACCGTCGTCCTCCCTCCCTACCACATCCTACTACTTTAACCAGCCCAGGACTTCACTGATCCTCCAGTGGTTTAGACTCCCTTCTTCCACTGCAGGGCGTATGGGTTTGATCCTTGGTCGGGGAACTAAGATCCTACATGCCACACAGCATGCCCAAATATAAAAAAATAAATAAATAGGCCCACTGCATTTATTGATGTACCAGGCTTTAAATCAATCATCTCCCACATACTTCAGGTGACCTGGCTTTAGGTCAGGTTACCCCAGGCACAGTTGTGGATACAGAAGGAAGAGGATCAGATGGAAAGGGAAGACAAACTTTTGGAGAGAACTCTCAGGAAAAACAAAGGGCACAGGGATGAGCACAGCCGGCCAGCAAACACCAGGGTTTTTACAGGCTTCAGGTTCAGGACGACAGCCCCGTTTTCCAGATTCCAACACACACAGAGACCAGCAGCTTAAAAGCTGGAAGCCCAAGTCAAGCCAGGTGTTTCTGGGTCCAGAGTCCTGACTCTGGAGAAACAAAGGGCAGTCAGTCTGCAGACAGCCTCTCTGGCTGTCGGGTCACTGGGCCACCCGGCCCGGCTGAAAGTGCCCCCATGGCAAGCTGAAGGCAGAATTCAGCCCACTCTGTGAGAGGAGGCAATTTCAGCAAGTGAATCAGAGGTGCCCAGTAACAACCCCTTTCCTCTGGGCACGTCCTTGACTTTCCGCAAACTCCATCTACGAACCTGGAGCCTTGGCCAGGGATGCACACGAGGGTTCCGCTGCTACTCCGGCGCCCTCTTGTGGACGTCGGTTCTAATAGCCACTCTCAGCCCTTCGTCCCTGCGGAGCCCCGGGGGCTGCACTGGCCTTGGGCACCTGGCAGCCTGATTTCCTTTCCCCTCTCCCTCTTAGCACAATGAAGTGCCCTATAAATGGGGATATCCTCTCTCTCCAAGTTTCCCAGGGTACTATCCCACCCTACCGCACCCCACTGCTTTAAATTAAAGAGCCCGTAACTTCCCAGGAGGTCAAGAGGCTAAGACTCCCCGCTTCCACTGCAGGTGGCACAGGTTTCATCCCTCGCCATGGAACTAACATTAAGATCCTACATACTACACGGCATGTCCAAATATAAATAAATAAATAAATAGCCCCCTGAAGTCACTGATGTACCGGGCTTGAACTCAATCACCTCCCTTTTAATTCAGCTGACCTCGCTCTAGGTCAGTTTTCCCCAGGCAGGGTTGTGGAAACAGAAAGAAGAGGATCAGATAGAAAGGGAAGACAAACGTATGCGGAGAACTCTCTAGAGAAAGAGACGGCACAGGGATGAGCAAAGCCCGCCCAGCAAATATCCAGGCTTTTACAGGCTCCAGGTTCAGGAAAACCAGCCCCGTTTTCAAGATGCCAACACCCACAAAGGCCAGCTTAAAAACCTGCAAGCCCGAGTCAAGGCACGTATTTCTGGCTCCAGAGTCCTGACTCTGGAGAAACAAAGGGCAGTCAGTCTACAGGCAACCTGTCTGGTCATCCGACCACTGGGCAACAACCTGTCACGAAGTGTCCCCATCGGAAGCTGAAGGCAGACCACTGCGCCACTGTCAGGTGACGCAATTTGAGCCGGTGAATCAGAGGGGCCCGTAACCAACCCCTTTGCTCTGGGCACGTCCTTGCGGTTCTGCTAACCCCATCTCCAACCCCATCTCAAAACCTGGAATTTTGGCCAGGGATCCACAGGTGGGCTCCGCTGGCGCTCCGGCGCCCTCTTGTGGCCTTCGTCTCTAATAGCAACTTACAGCCCTTCCTCCTGCCTCCCTTGCCAGCTCTAGGGGCTGCACTGGCCCAGGGCGCCTGCCCGCCGGATTTCCTTCCCCCTCTCCCTCTTACGACAATGAACTGCCCTAGAGATGGCGATATTTTCTCTCTCCAAGTCTCCCAGGGTACTCATCCCTCCCTACCACATCCTACTACTTTAAATTAATCAGCCCAGGACTTCTCTGTTCCTCCAGTGGTTGAGGCTCCATTCTTCCACTGCAGGGCGTATGGGTTTGATCCTTGGTCGGGGAACTAAGATCCTACATGCCACACAGCATGCCCAAATATAAATAAATAAGTAAATGGGCCCACTGCATTTACCGATGTACCAGGGTTTAAATCAATCATCTCCCACATACTTCAAGTGATCTGGCTTTAGGTCAGGTTACCCCAGGCACAGTTGTGCAAACAGAAGGAAGAGGATCAGATGGAAAGGGAAGACAAACTTTTGGAGAGAACTCTCGGGAAAAAGAAAGGGCACAGGGATGAGCGCAGCCCGCCAGCAAACACCAGGGTTTTTACAGGCTCCAGGTTCAGGACGACAGCCCCGTTTTCCAGATGCCAACACACACAGAGACCAGCAGCTTAAAAGCTGGAAGCCCAAGTCAAGCCAGGTGTTTCTGGGTCCAGAGTCCTGACTCTGGAGAAACAAAGGGCAGTCAGTCTGCAGACAGCCTCTCTGGCTGTCGGGTCACTGGGCCACCCGGCCCGGCTGACAGTGCCCCCATGGCAAGCTGAAGGCAGAATTCAGCCCACTCTGTGAGAGGAGGCAATTTCAGCAAGCGAATCAGAGGTACCCAGTAACAACCCCTTTCCTCTGGGCACGTCCTTGACTTTCCGCAATCCCCATGTCCGAACCTGGAGGCTTGGCCAGGGATGCACACGAGGGTACCGCTGGTGCTCCGGCGCCCTCTTGTGGATGTCGGCTCTAATGGCAACTCTCAGCCCTTCTTCCCTGCGGAGCCCCGGGGGCTGCACTGGCCTTGGGCACCTGGCAGCCTGATTTCCTTTCCCCTCTCCCTCTTAGCACAATGAAGTGCCCTACAGATGGGGATATCTTCTCTCTCCAAGTTTACGAGGGTACTATCCCACCCTACCGCACCCCACTGCTCTAAATTAAAAAGCCCGGGACCTCCCAAGAGGTCAAGTGGCTAAGACGCCCCGTTTCCACTGCAGGTGGCACGGGTTTCATCCCTCGTCATGGAACTAAGATCCTACATGCCACACAGCATGGCCAAAAATAAATAAATAAATAAATAGTCCCCTGAAGTCACTGATGTACCGGCCTTGAGCTCAATCACCTCCCTTTTAATTCAGCTGACCTGGCTTTAGGTCACTTTTCCCCACGCAGGGTTGTGGAAACAGAAGGAAGAGGATCAGATAGAAAGGGAAGACAAACGTTTGCAGAGAACTCTCCAGAGAAAGAGAACGCACAGGGATGAGCAAAGCCCGCCCAACAAATATCCAGGCCTTTACAGGCTCCGGGTTCAGGAAAACCAGCCACGTTTTCCAGATGCCAACACCCACAGAGGCCAACAGCTTAAAAAGCTGCAAGCCCGAGTCAAGGCACGTATTTCTGGGTCCAGAGTCCTGACTCTGGAGAAACAAAGGGCAGTCAGTCTGCAGACAGCCTCTCTGGCTGTCGGGTCACTGGGCCACCCGGCCCGGCTGACAGTGTCCCCATGGCAAGCTGAAGGCAGAATTCAGCCCACTCTGTGAGAGGAGGCAATTTCAGCAAGTGAATCAGAGGTGCCCAGTAACAACCCCTTTCCTCTGGGCACGTCCTTGACTTTCCGCAATCCCCATGTCCGAACCTGGAGGCTTGGCCAGGGATGCACACGAGGGTACCGCTGGTGCTCCGGCGCCCTCTTGTGGACGTCGGCTCTAATGGCAACTCTCAGCCCTTCTTCCCTGCGGAGCCCCGGGGGCTGCACTGGCCTTGGGCACCTGGCAGCCTGATTTCCTTTCCCCTCTCCCTCTTAGCACAATGAAGTGCCCTACAGATGGGGATATCTTCTCTCTCCAAGTTTACGAGGGTACTATCCCACCCTACCGCACCCCACTGCTTTAAATTAAAAAGCCCGGGACCTCCCAAGAGGTCAAGTGGCTAAGACGCCCCGTTTCCACTGCACGTGGCACGGGTTTCATCCCTCGTCATGGAACTAACATTAAGATCCTACATACTACACGGCGTGTCCAAATATAAATAAATAAATAAATAGTCCCCTGAAGTCACTGATGTGCCGGGCTTGAACTCAATCACCTCCCTTTTAATTCAGCTGATCTCGCTCTAGGTCAGTTTTCCCCACGCAGGGTTGTGGAAACAGAAAGAAGAGGATCAGATAGAAAGGGAAGACAAACGTATGCGGAGAACTCTCTAGAGAAAGAGACGGCACAGGGATGAGCAAAGCCCGCCCAGCAAATATCCAGGCTTTTACAGGCTCCAGGTTCAGGAAAACCAGCCCCGTTTTCAAGATGCCAACACCCACAAAGGCCAGCTTAAAAACCTGCAAGCCCGAGTCAAGGCACGTATTTCTGGCTCCAGAGTCCTGACTCTGGAGAAACAAAGGGAACTCAGTCTACAGGCAACCTGTCTGGCCGTCTGACCACTGGGCCACAACCTGGCTGGAAGTGTCCCCATCGGAAGCTGAAGGCAGACCACTGCGCCACTGTCAGGTGACGCAATTTGAGCCGGTGAATCAGAGGGGCCCGTAACTAACCCCTTTGCTCTGGGCCCGTCCTTGCGGTTCTGCTAACCCCATCTCCAACCCCATCTCAAAACCTGGAATTTTGGCCAGGGATCCACAGGTGGGCTCCGCTGGCGCTCCGGCGCCCTCTTGTGGCCTTCGTCTCTAATAGCAACTTATAGCCCTTCCTCCTGCCTCCCTTGCCAGCTCTAGGGGCTGCACTGGCCCAGGGCGCCTGCCCGCCGGATTTCCTTCCCCCTCTCCCTCTTACGACAATGAACTGCCCTAGAGATGGCGATATTTTCTCTCTCCAAGTCTCCCAGGGTACTCATCCCTCCCTACCACATCCTACTACTTTAAATTAATCAGCCCAGGACTTCTCTGTTCCTCCAGTGGTTGAGGCTCCATTCTTCCACTGCAGGGCGTATGGGTTTGATCCTTGGTCGGGGAACTAAGATCCTACATGCCACACAGCATGCCCAAATATAAATAAATAAGTAAATGGGCCCACTGCATTTACCGATGTACCAGGGTTTAAATCAATCATCTCCCACATACTTCAAGTGATCTGGCTTTAGGTCAGGTTACCCCAGGCACAGTTGTGGAAACAGAAGGAAGAGGATCAGATGGAAAGGGAAGACAAACTTTTGGAGAGAACTCTCGGGAAAAAGAAAGGGCACAGGGATGAGCGCAGCCCGCCAGCAAACACCAGGGTTTTTACAGGCTCCAGGTTCAGGACGACAGCCCCGTTTTCCACATGCCAACACACACAGAGACCAGCAGCTTAAAAGCTGGAAGCCCAAGTCAAGCCAGGTGTTTCTGGGTCCAGAGTCCTGACTCTGGAGAAACAAAGGGCAGTCAGTCTGCAGACAGCCTCTCTGGCTGTCGGGTCACTGGGCCACCCGGCCCGGCTGACAGTGCCCCCATGGCAAGCTGAAGGCAGAATTCAGCCCACTCTGTGAGAGGAGGCAATTTCAGCAAGCGAATCAGAGGTACCCAGTAACAACCCCTTTCCTCTGGGCACGTCCTTGACTTTCCGCAATCCCCATGTCCGAACCTGGAGGCTTGGCCAGGGATGCACACGAGGGTACCGCTGGTGCTCCGGCGCCCTCTTGTGGATGTCGGCTCTAATGGCAACTCTCAGCCCTTCTTCCCTGCGGAGCCCCGGGGACTGCACTGGCCTTGGGCACCTGGCAGCCTGATTTCCTTTCCCCTCTCCCTCTTAGCACAATGAAGTGCCCTACAGATGGGGATATCTTCTCTCTCCAAGTTTACGAGGGTACTATCCCACCCTACCGCACCCCACTGCTCTAAATTAAAAAGCCCGGGACCTCCCAAGAGGTCAAGTGGCTAAGACGCCCCGTTTCCACTGCAGGTGGCACGGGTTTCATCCCTCGTCATGGAACTAAGATCCTACATGCCACACAGCATGGCCAAAAATAAATAAATAAATAAATAGTCCCCTGAAGTCACTGATGTACCGGCCTTGAGCTCAATCACCTCCCTTTTAATTCAGCTGACCTGGCTTTAGGTCACTTTTCCCCACGCAGGGTTGTGGAAACAGAAGGAAGAGGATCAGATAGAAAGGGAAGACAAACGTTTGCAGAGAACTCTCCAGAGAAAGAGAACGCACAGGGATGAGCAAAGCCCGCCCAACAAATATCCAGGCCTTTACAGGCTCCGGGTTCAGGAAAACCAGCCACGTTTTCCAGATGCCAACACCCACAGAGGCCAACAGCTTAAAAAGCTGCAAGCCCGAGTCAAGGCACGTATTTCTGGGTCCAGAGTCCTGACTCTGGAGAAACAAAGGGCAGTCAGTCTGCAGACAGCCTCTCTGGCTGTCGGGTCACTGGGCCACCGGGCCCGGCTGACAGTGTCCCCATGGCAAGCTGAAGGCAGAATTCAGCCCACTCTGTGAGAGGAGGCAATTTCAGCAAGTGAATCAGAGGTGCCCAGTAACAACCCCTTTCCTCTGGGCACGTCCTTGACTTTCCGCAATCCCCATGTCCGATCCTGGAGGCTTGGCCAGGGATGCACACGAGGGTACCGCTGGTGCTCCGGCGCCCTCTTGTGGACGTCGGCTCTAATGGCAACTCTCAGCCCTTCTTCCCTGCGGAGCCCCGGGGGCTGCACTGGCCTTGGGCACCTGGCAGCCTGATTTCCTTTCCCCTCTCCCTCTTAGCACAATGAAGTGCCCTACAGATGGGGATATCTTCTCTCTCCAAGTTTACGAGGGTACTATCCCACCCTACCGCACCCCACTGCTTTAAATTAAAAAGCCCGGGACCTCCCAAGAGGTCAAGTGGCTAAGACGCCCCGTTTCCACTGCACGTGGCACGGGTTTCATCCCTCGTCATGGAACTAACATTAAGATCCTACATACTACACGGCGTGTCCAAATATAAATAAATAAATAAATAGTCCCCTGAAGTCACTGATGTGCCGGGCTTGAACTCAATCACCTCCCTTTTAATTCAGCTGATCTCGCTCTAGGTCAGTTTTCCCCACGCAGGGTTGTGGAAACAGAAAGAAGAGGATCAGATAGAAAGGGAAGACAAACGTATGCGGAGAACTCTCTAGAGAAAGAGACGGCACAGGGATGAGCAAAGCCCGCCCAGCAAATATCCAGGCTTTTACAGGCTCCAGGTTCAGGAAAACCAGCCCCGTTTTCAAGATGCCAACACCCACAAAGGCCAGCTTAAAAACCTGCAAGCCCGAGTCAAGGCACGTATTTCTGGCTCCAGAGTCCTGACTCTGGAGAAACAAAGGGAACTCAGTCTACAGGCAACCTGTCTGGCCGTCTGACCACTGGGCCACAACCTGGCTGGAAGTGTCCCCATCGGAAGCTGAAGGCAGACCACTGCGCCACTGTCAGGTGACGCAATTTGAGCCGGTGAATCAGAGGGGCCCGTAACTAACCCCTTTGCTCTGGGCCCGTCCTTGCGGTTCTGCTAACCCCATCTCCAACCCCATCTCAAAACCTGGAATTTTGGCCAGGGATCCACAGGTGGGCTCCGCTGGCGCTCCGGCGCCCTCTTGTGGCCTTCGTCTCTAATAGCAACTTATAGCCCTTCCTCCTGCCTCCCTTGCCAGCTCTAGGGGCTGCACTGGCCCAGGGCGCCTGCCCGCCGGATTTCCTTCCCCCTCTCCCTCTTACGACAATGAACTGCCCTAGAGATGGCGATATTTTCTCTCTCCAAGTCTCCCAGGGTACTCATCCCTCCCTACCACATCCTACTACTTTAAATTAATCAACCCAGGACTTCTCTGTTCCTCCAGTGGTTGAGGCGCCATTCTTCCACTGCAGGGCGTATGGGTTTGATCCTTGGTCGGGGAACTAAGATCCTACATGCCACACAGCATGCCCAAATATAAATAAATAAGTAAATGGGCCCACTGCATTTACCGATGTACCAGGGTTTAAATCAATCATCTCCCACATACTTCAAGTGATCTGGCTTTAGGTCAGGTTACCCCAGGCACAGTTGTGGAAACAGAAGGAAGAGGATCAGATGGAAAGGGAAGACAAACTTTTGGAGAGAACTCTCGGGAAAAAGAAAGGGCACAGGGATGAGCGCAGCCCGCCAGCAAACACCAGGGTTTTTACAGGCTCCAGGTTCAGGACGACAGCCCCGTTTTCCACATGCCAACACACACAGAGACCAGCAGCTTAAAAGCTGGAAGCCCAAGTCAAGCCAGGTGTTTCTGGGTCCAGAGTCCTGACTCTGGAGAAACAAAGGGCAGTCAGTCTGCAGACAGCCTCTCTGGCTGTCGGGTCACTGGGCCACCCGGCCCGGCTGACAGTGCCCCCATGGCAAGCTGAAGGCAGAATTCAGCCCACTCTGTGAGAGGAGGCAATTTCAGCAAGCGAATCAGAGGTACCCAGTAACAACCCCTTTCCTCTGGGCACGTCCTTGACTTTCCGCAATCCCCATGTCCGAACCTGGAGGCTTGGCCAGGGATGCACACGAGGGTACCGCTGGTGCTCCGGCGCCCTCTTGTGGATGTCGGCTCTAATGGCAACTCTCAGCCCTTCTTCCCTGCGGAGCCCCGGGGGCTGCACTGGCCTTGGGCACCTGGCAGCCTGATTTCCTTTCCCCTCTCCCTCTTAGCACAATGAAGTGCCCTACAGATGGGGATATCTTCTCTCTCCAAGTTTACGAGGGTACTATCCCACCCTACCGCACCCCACTGCTCTAAATTAAAAAGCCCGGGACCTCCCAAGAGGTCAAGTGGCTAAGACGCCCCGTTTCCACTGCAGGTGGCACGGGTTTCATCCCTCGTCATGGAACTAAGATCCTACATGCCACACAGCATGGCCAAAAATAAATAAATAAATAAATAGTCCCCTGAAGTCACTGATGTACCGGCCTTGAGCTCAATCACCTCCCTTTTAATTCAGCTGACCTGGCTTTAGGTCACTTTTCCCCACGCAGGGTTGTGGAAACAGAAGGAAGAGGATCAGATAGAAAGGGAAGACAAACGTTTGCAGAGAACTCTCCAGAGAAAGAGAACGCACAGGGATGAGCAAAGCCCGCCCAACAAATATCCAGGCCTTTACAGGCTCCGGGTTCAGGAAAACCAGCCACGTTTTCCAGATGCCAACACCCACAGAGGCCAACAGCTTAAAAAGCTGCAAGCCCGAGTCAAGGCACGTATTTCTGGGTCCAGAGTCCTGACTCTGGAGAAACAAAGGGCAGTCAGTCTGCAGACAGCCTCTCTGGCTGTCGGGTCACTGGGCCACCCGGCCCGGCTGACAGTGTCCCCATGGCAAGCTGAAGGCAGAATTCAGCCCACTCTGTGAGAGGAGGCAATTTCAGCAAGTGAATCAGAGGTGCCCAGTAACAACCCCTTTCCTCTGGGCACGTCCTTGACTTTCCGCAATCCCCATGTCCGAACCTGGAGGCTTGGCCAGGGATGCACACGAGGGTACCGCTGGTGCTCCGGCGCCCTCTTGTGGACGTCGGCTCTAATGGCAACTCTCAGCCCTTCTTCCCTGCGGAGCCCCGGGGGCTGCACTGGCCTTGGGCACCTGGCAGCCTGATTTCCTTTCCCCTCTCCCTCTTAGCACAATGAAGTGCCCTACAGATGGGGATATCTTCTCTCTCCAAGTTTACGAGGGTACTATCCCACCCTACCGCACCCCACTGCTTTAAATTAAAAAGCCCGGGACCTCCCAAGAGGTCAAGTGGCTAAGACGCCCCGTTTCCACTGCACGTGGCACGGGTTTCATCCCTCGTCATGGAACTAACATTAAGATCCTACATACTACACGGCGTGTCCAAATATAAATAAATAAATAAATAGTCCCCTGAAGTCACTGATGTGCCGGGCTTGAACTCAATCACCTCCCTTTTAATTCAGCTGATCTCGCTCTAGGTCAGTTTTCCCCACGCAGGGTTGTGGAAACAGAAAGAAGAGGATCAGATAGAAAGGGAAGACAAACGTATGCGGAGAACTCTCTAGAGAAAGAGACGGCACAGGGATGAGCAAAGCCCGCCCAGCAAATATCCAGGCTTTTACAGGCTCCAGGTTCAGGAAAACCAGCCCCGTTTTCAAGATGCCAACACCCACAAAGGCCAGCTTAAAAACCTGCAAGCCCGAGTCAAGGCACGTATTTCTGGCTCCAGAGTCCTGACTCTGGAGAAACAAAGGGAACTCAGTCTACAGGCAACCTGTCTGGCCGTCTGACCACTGGGCCACAACCTGGCTGGAAGTGTCCCCATCGGAAGCTGAAGGCAGACCACTGCGCCACTGTCAGGTGACGCAATTTGAGCCGGTGAATCAGAGGGGCCCGTAACTAACCCCTTTGCTCTGGGCCCGTCCTTGCGGTTCTGCTAACCCCATCTCCAACCCCATCTCAAAACCTGGAATTTTGGCCAGGGATCCACAGGTGGGCTCCGCTGGCGCTCCGGCGCCCTCTTGTGGCCTTCGTCTCTAATAGCAACTTATAGCCCTTCCTCCTGCCTCCCTTGCCAGCTCTAGGGGCTGCACTGGCCCAGGGCGCCTGCCCGCCGGATTTCCTTCCCCCTCTCCCTCTTACGACAATGAACTGCCCTAGAGATGGCGATATTTTCTCTCTCCAAGTCTCCCAGGGTACTCATCCCTCCCTACCACATCCTACTACTTTAAATTAATCAGCCCAGGACTTCTCTGTTCCTCCAGTGGTTGAGGCTCCATTCTTCCACTGCAGGGCGTATGGGTTTGATCCTTGGTCGGGGAACTAAGATCCTACATGCCACACAGCATGCCCAAATATAAATAAATAAGTAAATGGGCCCACTGCATTTACCGATGTACCAGGGTTTAAATCAATCATCTCCCACATACTTCAAGTGATCTGGCTTTAGGTCAGGTTACCCCAGGCACAGTTGTGGAAACAGAAGGAAGAGGATCAGATGGAAAGGGAAGACAAACTTTTGGAGAGAACTCTCGGGAAAAAGAAAGGGCACAGGGATGAGCGCAGCCCGCCAGCAAACACCAGGGTTTTTACAGGCTCCAGGTTCAGGACGACAGCCCCGTTTTCCACATGCCAACACACACAGAGACCAGCAGCTTAAAAGCTGGAAGCCCAAGTCAAGCCAGGTGTTTCTGGGTCCAGAGTCCTGACTCTGGAGAAACAAAGGGCAGTCAGTCTGCAGACAGCCTCTCTGGCTGTCGGGTCACTGGGCCACCCGGCCCGGCTGACAGTGCCCCCATGGCAAGCTGAAGGCAGAATTCAGCCCACTCTGTGAGAGGAGGCAATTTCAGCAAGCGAATCAGAGGTACCCAGTAACAACCCCTTTCCTCTGGGCACGTCCTTGACTTTCCGCAATCCCCATGTCCGAACCTGGAGGCTTGGCCAGGGATGCACACGAGGGTACCGCTGGTGCTCCGGCGCCCTCTTGTGGGCGTCGGTTCTAATAGCCACTCTCAGCCCTTCGTCCCTGCGGAGCCCTGGGAGCTGCACTGGCCTTGGGCACCTGGCAGCCTGATTTCCTTCCCCTTCTCCGTCTTAGCACAA
This sequence comes from Delphinus delphis, assembly GCF_949987515.2. Lineage (NCBI taxonomy): Eukaryota > Metazoa > Chordata > Mammalia > Artiodactyla > Delphinidae > Delphinus > Delphinus delphis. Next base: position 73,732,324 of record NC_082698.1, on the reverse strand, counting down.
TGAAGTGCCCTACAAAGGGGGCTATTTTCTCTCTCCAAGTTTCCCAGAGTACTATACCTCCCTACCGCACCCCACTACTTTAAATTAAAAAGCCCGGAACTTTCCAGGACGTCAATTGGCTAAGACTCCCCGCTTTCACTGCAGGTGGCACGGGTTTCATCCCTCGTCATGGAACTAAGATCCTACATGCCACACAGCATGGCCAAAAATAAATAAATAAATAAATAGTCCCCTGAAGTCACTGATGTACCGGCCTTGAGCTCAATCACCTCCCTTTTAATTCAGCTGACCTGGCTTTAGGTCACTTTTCCCCACGCAGGGTTGTGGAAACAGAAGGAAGAGGATCAGATAGAAAGGGAAGACAAACGTTTGCAGAGAACTCTCCAGAGAAAGAGAACGCACAGGGATGAGCAAAGCCCGCCCAACAAATATCCAGGCCTTTACAGGCTCCGGGTTCAGGAAAACCAGCCACGTTTTCCAGATGCCAACACCCACAGAGGCCAACAGCTTAAAAAGCTGCAAGCCCGAGTCAAGGCACGTATTTCTGGGTCCAGAGTCCTGACTCTGGAGAAACAAAGGGCAGTCAGTCTGCAGACAGCCTCTCTGGCTGTCGGGTCACTGGGCCACCCGGCCCGGCTGAAAGTGCCCCCATGGCAAGCTGAAGGCAGAATTCAGCCCACTCTGTGAGAGGAGGCAATTTCAGCAAGCGATTCAGAGGTACCCAGCAACAACCCCTTTCCTCTGGGCACGTCCTTGACTTTCCGCAATCCCCATGTCCGAACCTGGAGGCTTGGCCAGGGATGCACACGAGGGTACCGCTGGTGCTCCGGCGCCCTCTTGTGGACGTCGGCTCTAATGGCAACTCTCAGCCCTTCTTCCCTGCGGAGCCCCGGGGGCTGCACTGGCCTTGGGCACCTGGCAGCCTGATTTCCTTTCCCCTCTCCCTCTTAGCACAATGAAGTGCCCTACAGATGGGGATATCTTCTCTCTCCAAGTTTACGAGGGTACTATCCCACCCTACCGCACCCCACTGCTCTAAATTAAAAAGCCCGGGACCTCCCAAGAGGTCAAGTGGCTAAGACGCCCCGTTTCCACTGCAGGTGGCACGGGTTTCATCCCTCGTCATGGAACTAAGATCCTACATGCCACACAGCATGGCCAAAAATAAATAAATAAATAAATAGTCCCCTGAAGTCACTGATGTACCGGCCTTGAGCTCAATCACCTCCCTTTTAATTCAGCTGACCTGGCTTTAGGTCACTTTTCCCCACGCAGGGTTGTGGAAACAGAAGGAAGAGGATCAGATAGAAAGGGAAGACAAACGTTTGCAGAGAACTCTCCAGAGAAAGAGAACGCACAGGGATGAGCAAAGCCCGCCCAACAAATATCCAGGCCTTTACAGGCTCCGGGTTCAGGAAAACCAGCCACGTTTTCCAGATGCCAACACCCACAGAGGCCAACAGCTTAAAAAGCTGCAAGCCCGAGTCAAGGCACGTATTTCTGGGTCCAGAGTCCTGACTCTGGAGAAACAAAGGGCAGTCAGTCTGCAGACAGCCTCTCTGGCTGTCGGGTCACTGGGCCACCCGGCCCGGCTGACAGTGTCCCCATGGCAAGCTGAAGGCAGAATTCAGCCCACTCTGTGAGAGGAGGCAATTTCAGCAAGTGAATCAGAGGTGCCCAGTAACAACCCCTTTCCTCTGGGCACGTCCTTGACTTTCCGCAATCCCCATGTCCGAACCTGGAGGCTTGGCCAGGGATGCACACGAGGGTACCGCTGGTGCTCCGGCGCCCTCTTGTGGACGTCGGCTCTAATGGCAACTCTCAGCCCTTCTTCCCTGCGGAGCCCCGGGGGCTGCACTGGCCTTGGGCACCTGGCAGCCTGATTTCCTTTCCCCTCTCCCTCTTAGCACAATGAAGTGCCCTACAGATGGGGATATCTTCTCTCTCCAAGTTTACGAGGGTACTATCCCACCCTACCGCACCCCACTGCTTTAAATTAAAAAGCCCGGGACCTCCCAAGAGGTCAAGTGGCTAAGACGCCCCGTTTCCACTGCACGTGGCACGGGTTTCATCCCTCGTCATGGAACTAACATTAAGATCCTACATACTACACGGCGTGTCCAAATATAAATAAATAAATAAATAGTCCCCTGAAGTCACTGATGTGCCGGGCTTGAACTCAATCACCTCCCTTTTAATTCAGCTGATCTCGCTCTAGGTCAGTTTTCCCCACGCAGGGTTGTGGAAACAGAAAGAAGAGGATCAGATAGAAAGGGAAGACAAACGTATGCGGAGAACTCTCTAGAGAAAGAGACGGCACAGGGATGAGCAAAGCCCGCCCAGCAAATATCCAGGCTTTTACAGGCTCCAGGTTCAGGAAAACCAGCCCCGTTTTCAAGATGCCAACACCCACAAAGGCCAGCTTAAAAACCTGCAAGCCCGAGTCAAGGCACGTATTTCTGGCTCCAGAGTCCTGACTCTGGAGAAACAAAGGGAACTCAGTCTACAGGCAACCTGTCTGGCCGTCTGACCACTGGGCCACAACCTGGCTGGAAGTGTCCCCATCGGAAGCTGAAGGCAGACCACTGCGCCACTGTCAGGTGACGCAATTTGAGCCGGTGAATCAGAGGGGCCCGTAACTAACCCCTTTGCTCTGGGCCCGTCCTTGCGGTTCTGCTAACCCCATCTCCAACCCCATCTCAAAACCTGGAATTTTGGCCAGGGATCCACAGGTGGGCTCCGCTGGCGCTCCGGCGCCCTCTTGTGGCCTTCGTCTCTAATAGCAACTTATAGCCCTTCCTCCTGCCTCCCTTGCCAGCTCTAGGGGCTGCACTGGCCCAGGGCGCCTGCCCGCCGGATTTCCTTCCCCCTCTCCCTCTTACGACAATGAACTGCCCTAGAGATGGCGATATTTTCTCTCTCCAAGTCTCCCAGGGTACTCATCCCTCCCTACCACATCCTACTACTTTAAATTAATCAGCCCAGGACTTCTCTGTTCCTCCAGTGGTTGAGGCTCCATTCTTCCACTGCAGGGCGTATGGGTTTGATCCTTGGTCGGGGAACTAAGATCCTACATGCCACACAGCATGCCCAAATATAAATAAATAAGTAAATGGGCCCACTGCATTTACCGATGTACCAGGGTTTAAATCAATCATCTCCCACATACTTCAAGTGATCTGGCTTTAGGTCAGGTTACCCCAGGCACAGTTGTGGAAACAGAAGGAAGAGGATCAGATGGAAAGGGAAGACAAACTTTTGGAGAGAACTCTCGGGAAAAAGAAAGGGCACAGGGATGAGCGCAGCCCGCCAGCAAACACCAGGGTTTTTACAGGCTCCAGGTTCAGGACGACAGCCCCGTTTTCCAGATGCCAACACACACAGAGACCAGCAGCTTAAAAGCTGGAAGCCCAAGTCAAGCCAGGTGTTTCTGGGTCCAGAGTCCTGACTCTGGAGAAACAAAGGGCAGTCAGTCTGCAGACAGCCTCTCTGGCTGTCGGGTCACTGGGCCACCCGGCCCGGCTGACAGTGCCCCCATGGCAAGCTGAAGGCAGAATTCAGCCCACTCTGTGAGAGGAGGCAATTTCAGCAAGCGAATCAGAGGTACCCAGTAACAACCCCTTTCCTCTGGGCACGTCCTTGACTTTCCGCAATCCCCATGTCCGAACCTGGAGGCTTGGCCAGGGATGCACACGAGGGTACCGCTGGTGCTCCGGCGCCCTCTTGTGGGCGTCGGTTCTAATAGCCACTCTCAGCCCTTCGTCCCTGCGGAGCCCTGGGAGCTGCACTGGCCTTGGGCACCTGGCAGCCTGATTTCCTTCCCCTTCTCCGTCTTAGCACAATGAAGTGCCCTACAAAGGGGGCTATTTTCTCTCTCCAAGTTTCCCAGAGTACTATACCTCCCTACCGCACCCCACTACTTTAAATTAAAAAGCCCGGAACTTTCCAGGACGTCAATTGGCTAAGACTCCCCGCTTTCACTGCAGGTGGCACGGGTTTCATCCCTCGTCATGGAACTAAGATCCTACATGCCACACAGCATGGCCAAAAATAAATAAATAAATAAATAGTCCCCTGAAGTCACTGATGTACCGGCCTTGAGCTCAATCACCTCCCTTTTAATTCAGCTGACCTGGCTTTAGGTCACTTTTCCCCACGCAGGGTTGTGGAAACAGAAGGAAGAGGATCAGATAGAAAGGGAAGACAAACGTTTGCAGAGAACTCTCCAGAGAAAGAGAACGCACAGGGATGAGCAAAGCCCGCCCAACAAATATCCAGGCCTTTACAGGCTCCGGGTTCAGGAAAACCAGCCACGTTTTCCAGATGCCAACACCCACAGAGGCCAACAGCTTAAAAAGCTGCAAGCCCGAGTCAAGGCACGTATTTCTGGGTCCAGAGTCCTGACTCTGGAGAAACAAAGGGCAGTCAGTCTGCAGACAGCCTCTCTGGCTGTCGGGTCACTGGGCCACCCGGCCCGGCTGAAAGTGCCCCCATGGCAAGCTGAAGGCAGAATTCAGCCCACTCTGTGAGAGGAGGCAATTTCAGCAAGCGATTCAGAGGTACCCAGCAACAGCCCCTTTCCTCTGGGCACGTCCTTGACTTTCCGCAATCCCCATGTCCGAACCTGGAGGCTTGGCCAGGGATGCACACGAGGGTACCGCTGGTGCTCCGGCGCCCTCTTGTGGACGTCGGCTCTAATGGCAACTCTCAGCCCTTCTTCCCTGCGGAGCCCCGGGGGCTGCACTGGCCTTGGGCACCTGGCAGCCTGATTTCCTTTCCCCTCTCCCTCTTAGCACAATGAAGTGCCCTACAGATGGGGATATCTTCTCTCTCCAAGTTTACGAGGGTACTATCCCACCCTACCGCACCCCACTGCTCTAAATTAAAAAGCCCGGGACCTCCCAAGAGGTCAAGTGGCTAAGACGCCCCGTTTCCACTGCAGGTGGCACGGGTTTCATCCCTCGTCATGGAACTAAGATCCTACATGCCACACAGCATGGCCAAAAATAAATAAATAAATAAATAGTCCCCTGAAGTCACTGATGTACCGGCCTTGAGCTCAATCACCTCCCTTTTAATTCAGCTGACCTGGCTTTAGGTCACTTTTCCCCACGCAGGGTTGTGGAAACAGAAGGAAGAGGATCAGATAGAAAGGGAAGACAAACGTTTGCAGAGAACTCTCCAGAGAAAGAGAACGCACAGGGATGAGCAAAGCCCGCCCAACAAATATCCAGGCCTTTACAGGCTCCGGGTTCAGGAAAACCAGCCACGTTTTCCAGATGCCAACACCCACAGAGGCCAACAGCTTAAAAAGCTGCAAGCCCGAGTCAAGGCACGTATTTCTGGGTCCAGAGTCCTGACTCTGGAGAAACAAAGGGCAGTCAGTCTGCAGACAGCCTCTCTGGCTGTCGGGTCACTGGGCCACCCGGCCCGGCTGACAGTGTCCCCATGGCAAGCTGAAGGCAGAATTCAGCCCACTCTGTGAGAGGAGGCAATTTCAGCAAGTGAATCAGAGGTGCCCAGTAACAACCCCTTTCCTCTGGGCACGTCCTTGACTTTCCGCAATCCCCATGTCCGAACCTGGAGGCTTGGCCAGGGATGCACACGAGGGTACCGCTGGTGCTCCGGCGCCCTCTTGTGGACGTCGGCTCTAATGGCAACTCTCAGCCCTTCTTCCCTGCGGAGCCCCGGGGGCTGCACTGGCCTTGGGCACCTGGCAGCCTGATTTCCTTTCCCCTCTCCCTCTTAGCACAATGAAGTGCCCTACAGATGGGGATATCTTCTCTCTCCAAGTTTACGAGGGTACTATCCCACCCTACCGCACCCCACTGCTTTAAATTAAAAAGCCCGGGACCTCCCAAGAGGTCAAGTGGCTAAGACGCCCCGTTTCCACTGCACGTGGCACGGGTTTCATCCCTCGTCATGGAACTAACATTAAGATCCTACATACTACACGGCGTGTCCAAATATAAATAAATAAATAAATAGTCCCCTGAAGTCACTGATGTGCCGGGCTTGAACTCAATCACCTCCCTTTTAATTCAGCTGATCTCGCTCTAGGTCAGTTTTCCCCACGCAGGGTTGTGGAAACAGAAAGAAGAGGATCAGATAGAAAGGGAAGACAAACGTATGCGGAGAACTCTCTAGAGAAAGAGACGGCACAGGGATGAGCAAAGCCCGCCCAGCAAATATCCAGGCTTTTACAGGCTCCAGGTTCAGGAAAACCAGCCCCGTTTTCAAGATGCCAACACCCACAAAGGCCAGCTTAAAAACCTGCAAGCCCGAGTCAAGGCACGTATTTCTGGCTCCAGAGTCCTGACTCTGGAGAAACAAAGGGCAGTCAGTCTACAGGCAACCTGTCTGGTCACCCGACCACTGGGCAACAACCTGGCACGAAGTGTCCGCATCGGAAGCTGAAGGCAGACCACTGTGCCACTGTGAGGTGACGCAATTTGAGCCGGTGAATCAGAGGGGCCCGTAACCAACCCCTTTGCTCTGGGCACATCCTTGCGGTTCTGCTAACCCCATCTCCAACCCCATCTCAAAACCTGGAATTTTGGCCAGGGATCCACAGGTGGGCTCCGCTGGCGCTCCGGCGCCCTCTTGTGGCCTTCGTCTCTAATAGCAACTTATAGCCCTTCCTCCTGCCTCCCTTGCCAGCTCTAGGGCCTGCACTGGCCCAGGGCGCCTGCCCGCCTGATTTCCTTCCCCCTCTCCCTCTTACGACAATGAACTGCCCTAGAGATGGCGATATTTTCTCTCTCCAAGTCTCCCAGGGTACTCATCCCTCCCTACCACATCCTACTACTTTAAATTAATCAGCCCAGGACTTCTCTGTTCCTCCAGTGGTTGAGACTCCATTCTTCCACTGCAGGGCGTATGGGTTTGATCCTTGGTCGGGGAACTAAGATCCTACATGCCACACAGCATGCCCAAATATAAATAAATAAGTAAATGGGCCCACTGCATTTACCGATGTACCAGGGTTTAAATCAATCATCTCCCACATACTTCAAGTGATCTGGCTTTAGGTCAGGTTACCCCAGGCACAGTTGTGGAAACAGAAGGAAGAGGATCAGATGGAAAGGGAAGACAAACTTTTGGAGAGAACTCTCGGGAAAAAGAAAGGGCACAGGGATGAGCGCAGCCCGCCAGCAAACACCACGGTTTTTACAGGCTCCAGGTTCAGGACGACAGCCCCGTTTTCCAGATGCCAACACACACAGAAACCAGCAGCTTAAAAGCTGGAAGCCCAAGTCAAGCCAGGTGTTTCTGGGTCCAGAGTCCTGACTCTGGAGAAACAAAGGGCAGTCAGTCTGCAGACAGCCTCTCTGGCTGTCGGGTCACTGGGCCACCCGGCCCGGCTGACAGTGCCCCCATGGCAAGCTGAAGGCAGAATTCAGCCCACTCTGTGAGAGGAGGCAATTTCAGCAAGCGAATCAGAGGTACCCAGTAACAACCCCTTTCCTCTGGGCACGTCCTTGACTTTCCGCAAACCGCATGTCCGAACCTGGAGGCTTGGCCAGGGATGCACACGAGGGTACCGCTGGTGCTCCGGCGCCCTCTTGTGGATGTCGACTCTAATGGCAACTCTCAGCCCTTCTTCCCTGCGGAGCCCCGGGGGCTGCACTGGCCTTGGGCACCTGGCAGCCTGATTTCATTTCCCCTCTCCCTCTTAGCACAATGAAGTGCCCTACAGATGGGGATATCTTCTCTCTCCAAGTTTACGAGGGTACTATCCCACCCTACCGCACCCCACTGCTCTAAATTAAAAAGCCCGGGACCTCCCAAGAGGTCAAGTGGCTAAGACGCCCCGTTTCCACTGCAGGTGGCACGGGTTTCATCCCTCGTCATGGAACTAAGATCCTACATGCCACACAGCATGGCCAAAAATAAATAAATATATAAATAGTCCCCTGAAGACACTGATGTACCGACCTTGAACTCAATCACCTCCCTTTTATTTCAGCTTCCCTGGCTTTAGGTCACTTTTCCCCACGCAGGGTTGTGGAAACAGAAGGAAGAGGATCAGATAGAAAGGGAAGACAAACGTTTGCAGAGAACTCTCCAGAGAAAGAGAACGCACAGGGATGAGCAAAGCCCGCCGGGCAAATATCCAGGCTTTTACAGGCTCCAGGTTCAGGAAAACCAGCCACGTTTTCCAGATGCCAACACCCACAGAGGCCAACAGCTTAAAAAGCTGCAAGCCCGAGTCAAGGCACGTATTTCTGGGTCCAGAGTCCTGACTCTGGAGAAACAAAGGGCAGTCAGTCTGCAGACAGCCTCTCTGGCTGTCGGGTCACTGGGCCACCCGGCCCGGCTGACAGTGCCCCCATGGCAAGCTGAAGGCAGAATTCAGCCCACTCTGTGAGAGGAGGCAATTTCAGCAAGTGAATCAGAGGTGCCCAGTAACAACCCCTTTCCTCTGGGCACGTCCTTGACTTTCCGCAATCCCCATGTCCGAACCTGGAGGCTTCGCCAGGGATGCACACGAGGGTACCGCTGGTGCTTCGGCGCCCTCTTGTGGACGTCGGCTCTGATAGCAACTCTCAGCCCTTCTTCCCTGCGGAGCCCCGGGGACTGCACTGGCCTTGGGCACCTGGCAGCCTGATTTCCTTCCCCTTCTCCGTCTTAGCACAATGAAGTGCCCTACAAAGGGGGATATTTTCTCTCTCCAAGTTTCCCAGGGTACTATCCCACCCTACCGCACCCCACTGCTTTAAATTAAAGAGCCCGGAACTTCCCAGGAGGTCAAGTGGCTAAGACTCCCCGCTTCCACTGCAGGTGGCACGGGTTTCATCCCTCATCATGGAACTAACATTAAGATCCTACATACCACACGGCGTGTACAAATAAAAATAAATAAATAAATAGCCCCCTGAAGTCACTGATGTACCGGGCTTGAACTCAATCACCTCCCTTTTAATTCAGCTGACCTCGCTCTAGGTCAGTTTTCCCCACGCAGGGTTTTGGAAACAGAAAGAAGAGGATCAGATAGAAAGGGAAGACAAACGTTTGCAGAGAACTCTCCAGAGAAAGAGAGGGCACAGGGATCAGCAAAGCCCGCCCAGCAAATATCCAGGCTTTACAGGCACCAGGTTCAGGAAAACCAGCCCCGTTTTCCAGATGCCAATACCCACAGAGGCCAACAGCTTAAAAAGCTGCAAGCCCGAGTCAAGGCATGTATTTCTGGGTCCAGAGTCCTGACTCTGGAGAACAAAGGGCAGTCAGTCTACAGGCAACCTGTCTGGCCGGCCGACCACTGGGAAACAACCTGGCAGGAAGTGTCCCCATCGGGAGCTGAAGGCAGACCACTGCCCCCATGTGAGGCGAGGCAATTTGAGCCAGTGAATCAGAGGGGCCCGTAACCAACCCCTTTGCTCTGGGCACGTCCTTGCGGTTCTGCTAACCCCATCTCCAACCCCATCTCAAAACCTGGAATTTTGGCCAGGGATACAAAAGTGGGCTCCGCTGGTGCTCCGGCGCCCTCTTGTGGCCCTCGTCTCCAATAGCATCTTACAGCCCTTCCTCCTGCCTCCCTTGCCAGCTCTGGGGGCAGAACAGATCCAGGGCGCCTGCCCGCCTGATTTCCTTTCCCCTCCCCCTCTTATCACAACGAAGTGCCCTAGGGATGACGATATTCTCTCTTTCCAAGTCTCCCACCGTCGTCCTCCCTCCCTACCACATCCTACTACTTTAACCAGCCCAGGACTTCACTGATCCTCCAGTGGTTTAGACTCCCTTCTTCCACTGCAGGGCGTATGGGTTTGATCCTTGGTCGGGGAACTAAGATCCTACATGCCACACAGCATGCCCAAATATAAAAAAATAAATAAATAGGCCCACTGCATTTATTGATGTACCAGGCTTTAAATCAATCATCTCCCACATACTTCAGGTGACCTGGCTTTAGGTCAGGTTACCCCAGGCACAGTTGTGGATACAGAAGGAAGAGGATCAGATGGAAAGGGAAGACAAACTTTTGGAGAGAACTCTCAGGAAAAACAAAGGGCACAGGGATGAGCACAGCCGGCCAGCAAACACCAGGGTTTTTACAGGCTTCAGGTTCAGGACGACAGCCCCGTTTTCCAGATTCCAACACACACAGAGACCAGCAGCTTAAAAGCTGGAAGCCCAAGTCAAGCCAGGTGTTTCTGGGTCCAGAGTCCTGACTCTGGAGAAACAAAGGGCAGTCAGTCTGCAGACAGCCTCTCTGGCTGTCGGGTCACTGGGCCACCCGGCCCGGCTGAAAGTGCCCCCATGGCAAGCTGAAGGCAGAATTCAGCCCACTCTGTGAGAGGAGGCAATTTCAGCAAGTGAATCAGAGGTGCCCAGTAACAACCCCTTTCCTCTGGGCACGTCCTTGACTTTCCGCAAACTCCATCTACGAACCTGGAGCCTTGGCCAGGGATGCACACGAGGGTTCCGCTGCTACTCCGGCGCCCTCTTGTGGACGTCGGTTCTAATAGCCACTCTCAGCCCTTCGTCCCTGCGGAGCCCCGGGGGCTGCACTGGCCTTGGGCACCTGGCAGCCTGATTTCCTTTCCCCTCTCCCTCTTAGCACAATGAAGTGCCCTATAAATGGGGATATCCTCTCTCTCCAAGTTTCCCAGGGTACTATCCCACCCTACCGCACCCCACTGCTTTAAATTAAAGAGCCCGTAACTTCCCAGGAGTTCAAGAGGCTAAGACTCCTCGCTTCCACTGCAGGTGGCACAGGTTTCATCCCTCGCCATGGAACTAACATTAAGATCCTACATACTACACGGCATGTCCAAATATAAATAAATAAATAAATAGCCCCCTGAAGTCACTGATGTACCGGGCTTGAACTCAATCACCTCCCTTTTAATTCAGCTGACCTCGCTCTAGGTCAGTTTTCCCCAGGCAGGGTTGTGGAAACAGAAAGAAGAGGATCAGATAGAAAGGGAAGACAAACGTATGCGGAGAACTCTCTAGAGAAAGAGACGGCACAGGGATGAGCAAAGCCCGCCCAGCAAATATCCAGGCTTTTACAGGCTCCAGGTTCAGGAAAACCAGCCCCGTTTTCAAGATGCCAACACCCACAAAGGCCAGCTTAAAAACCTGCAAGCCCGAGTCAAGGCACGTATTTCTGGCTCCAGAGTCCTGACTCTGGAGAAACAAAGGGCAGTCAGTCTACAGGCAACCTGTCTGGTCATCCGACCACTGGGCAACAACCTGTCACGAAGTGTCCCCATCGGAAGCTGAAGGCAGACCACTGCGCCACTGTCAGGTGACGCAATTTGAGCCGGTGAATCAGAGGGGCCCGTAACCAACCCCTTTGCTCTGGGCCCGTCCTTGCGGTTCTGCTAACCCCATCTCCAACCCCATCTCAAAACCTGGAATTTTGGCCAGGGATCCACAGGTGGGCTCCGCTGGCGCTCCGGCGCCCTCTTGTGGCCTTCGTCTCTAATAGCAACTTACAGCCCTTCCTCCTGCCTCCCTTGCCAGCTCTAGGGGCTGCACTGGCCCAGGGCGCCTGCCCGCCGGATTTCCTTCCCCCTCTCCCTCTTACGACAATGAACTGCCCTAGAGATGGCGATATTTTCTCTCTCCAAGTCTCCCAGGGTACTCATCCCTCCCTACCACATCCTACTACTTTAAATTAATCAGCCCAGGACTTCTCTGTTCCTCCAGTGGTTGAGGCTCCATTCTTCCACTGCAGGGCGTATGGGTTTGATCCTTGGTCGGGGAACTAAGATCCTACATGCCACACAGCATGCCCAAATATAAATAAATAAGTAAATGGGCCCACTGCATTTACCGATGTACCAGGGTTTAAATCAATCATCTCCCACATACTTCAAGTGATCTGGCTTTAGGTCAGGTTACCCCAGGCACAGTTGTGGAAACAGAAGGAAGAGGATCAGATGGAAAGGGAAGACAAACTTTTGGAGAGAACTCTCGGGAAAAAGAAAGGGCACAGGGATGAGCGCAGCCCGCCAGCAAACACCAGGGTTTTTACAGGCTCCAGGTTCAGGACGACAGCCCCGTTTTCCAGATGCCAACACACACAGAGACCAGCAGCTTAAAAGCTGGAAGCCCAAGTCAAGCCAGGTGTTTCTGGGTCCAGAGTCCTGACTCTGGAGAAACAAAGGGCAGTCAGTCTGCAGACAGCCTCTCTGGCTGTCGGGTCACTGGGCCACCCGGCCCGGCTGACAGTGCCCCCATGGCAAGCTGAAGGCAGAATTCAGCCCACTCTGTGAGAGGAGGCAATTTCAGCAAGCGAATCAGAGGTACCCAGTAACAACCCCTTTCCTCTGGGCACGTCCTTGACTTTCCGCAATCCCCATGTCCGAACCTGGAGGCTTGGCCAGGGATGCACACGAGGGTACCGCTGGTGCTCCGGCGCCCTCTTGTGGATGTCGGCTCTAATGGCAACTCTCAGCCCTTCTTCCCTGCGGAGCCCCGGGGGCTGCACTGGCCTTGGGCACCTGGCAGCCTGATTTCCTTTCCCCTCTCCCTCTTAGCACAATGAAGTGCCCTACAGATGGGGATATCTTCTCTCTCCAAGTTTACGAGGGTACTATCCCACCCTACCGCACCCCACTGCTCTAAATTAAAAAGCCCGGGACCTCCCAAGAGGTCAAGTGGCTAAGACGCCCCGTTTCCACTGCAGGTGGCACGGGTTTCATCCCTCGTCATGGAACTAAGATCCTACATGCCACACAGCATGGCCAAAAATAAATAAATAAATAAATAGTCCCCTGAAGTCACTGATGTACCGGCCTTGAGCTCAATCACCTCCCTTTTAATTCAGCTGACCTGGCTTTAGGTCACTTTTCCCCACGCAGGGTTGTGGAAACAGAAGGAAGAGGATCAGATAGAAAGGGAAGACAAACGTTTGCAGAGAACTCTCCAGAGAAAGAGAACGCACAGGGATGAGCAAAGCCCGCCCAACAAATATCCAGGCCTTTACAGGCTCCGGGTTCAGGAAAACCAGCCACGTTTTCCAGATGCCAACACCCACAGAGGCCAACAGCTTAAAAAGCTGCAAGCCCGAGTCAAGGCACGTATTTCTGGGTCCAGAGTCCTGACTCTGGAGAAACAAAGGGCAGTCAGTCTGCAGACAGCCTCTCTGGCTGTCGGGTCACTGGGCCACCCGGCCCGGCTGACAGTGTCCCCATGGCAAGCTGAAGGCAGAATTCAGCCCACTCTGTGAGAGGAGGCAATTTCAGCAAGTGAATCAGAGGTGCCCAGTAACAACCCCTTTCCTCTGGGCACGTCCTTGACTTTCCGCAATCCCCATGTCCGAACCTGGAGGCTTGGCCAGGGATGCACACGAGGGTACCGCTGGTGCTCCGGCGCCCTCTTGTGGACGTCGGCTCTAATGGCAACTCTCAGCCCTTCTTCCCTGCGGAGCCCCGGGGGCTGCACTGGCCTTGGGCACCTGGCAGCCTGATTTCCTTTCCCCTCTCCCTCTTAGCACAATGAAGTGCCCTACAGATGGGGATATCTTCTCTCTCCAAGTTTACGAGGGTACTATCCCACCCTACCGCACCCCACTGCTTTAAATTAAAAAGCCCGGGACCTCCCAAGAGGTCAAGTGGCTAAGACGCCCCGTTTCCACTGCACGTGGCACGGGTTTCATCCCTCGTCATGGAACTAACATTAAGATCCTACATACTACACGGCGTGTCCAAATATAAATAAATAAATAAATAGTCCCCTGAAGTCACTGATGTGCCGGGCTTGAACTCAATCACCTCCCTTTTAATTCAGCTGATCTCGCTCTAGGTCAGTTTTCCCCACGCAGGGTTGTGGAAACAGAAAGAAGAGGATCAGATAGAAAGGGAAGACAAACGTATGCGGAGAACTCTCTAGAGAAAGAGACGGCACAGGGATGAGCAAAGCCCGCCCAGCAAATATCCAGGCTTTTACAGGCTCCAGGTTCAGGAAAACCAGCCCCGTTTTCAAGATGCCAACACCCACAAAGGCCAGCTTAAAAACCTGCAAGCCCGAGTCAAGGCACGTATTTCTGGCTCCAGAGTCCTGACTCTGGAGAAACAAAGGGAACTCAGTCTACAGGCAACCTGTCTGGCCGTCTGACCACTGGGCCACAACCTGGCTGGAAGTGTCCCCATCGGAAGCTGAAGGCAGACCACTGCGCCACTGTCAGGTGACGCAATTTGAGCCGGTGAATCAGAGGGGCCCGTAACTAACCCCTTTGCTCTGGGCCCGTCCTTGCGGTTCTGCTAACCCCATCTCCAACCCCATCTCAAAACCTGGAATTTTGGCCAGGGATCCACAGGTGGGCTCCGCTGGCGCTCCGGCGCCCTCTTGTGGCCTTCGTCTCTAATAGCAACTTATAGCCCTTCCTCCTGCCTCCCTTGCCAGCTCTAGGGGCTGCACTGGCCCAGGGCGCCTGCCCGCCGGATTTCCTTCCCCCTCTCCCTCTTACGACAATGAACTGCCCTAGAGATGGCGATATTTTCTCTCTCCAAGTCTCCCAGGGTACTCATCCCTCTCTACCACATCCTACTACTTTAAATTAATCAGCCCAGGACTTCTCTGTTCCTCCAGTGGTTGAGGCTCCATTCTTCCACTGCAGGGCGTATGGGTTTGATCCTTGGTCGGGGAACTAAGATCCTACATGCCACACAGCATGCCCAAATATAAGTAAATAAGTAAATGGGCCCACTGCATTTACCGATGTACCAGGGTTTAAATCAATCATCTCCCACATACTTCAAGTGATCTGGCTTTAGGTCAGGTTACCCCAGGCACAGTTGTGGAAACAGAAGGAAGAGGATCAGATGGAAAGGGAAGACAAACTTTTGGAGAGAACTCTCGGGAAAAAGAAAGGGCACAGGGATGAGCGCAGCCCGCCAGCAAACACCAGGGTTTTTACAGGCTCCAGGTTCAGGACGACAGCCCCGTTTTCCACATGCCAACACACACAGAGACCAGCAGCTTAAAAGCTGGAAGCCCAAGTCAAGCCAGGTGTTTCTGGGTCCAGAGTCCTGACTCTGGAGAAACAAAGGGCAGTCAGTCTGCAGACAGCCTCTCTGGCTGTCGGGTCACTGGGCCACCCGGCCCGGCTGACAGTGCCCCCATGGCAAGCTGAAGGCAGAATTCAGCCCACTCTGTGAGAGGAGGCAATTTCAGCAAGCGAATCAGAGGTACCCAGTAACAACCCCTTTCCTCTGGGCACGTCCTTGACTTTCCGCAATCCCCATGTCCGAACCTGGAGGCTTGGCCAGGGATGCACACGAGGGTACCGCTGGTGCTCCGGCGCCCTCTTGTGGATGTCGGCTCTAATGGCAACTCTCAGCCCTTCTTCCCTGCGGAGCCCCGGGGACTGCACTGGCCTTGGGCACCTGGCAGCCTGATTTCCTTTCCCCTCTCCCTCTTAGCACAATGAAGTGCCCTACAGATGGGGATATCTTCTCTCTCCAAGTTTACGAGGGTACTATCCCACCCTACCGCACCCCACTGCTCTAAATTAAAAAGCCCGGGACCTCCCAAGAGGTCAAGTGGCTAAGACGCCCCGTTTCCACTGCAGGTGGCACGGGTTTCATCCCTCGTCATGGAACTAAGATCCTACATGCCACACAGCATGGCCAAAAATAAATAAATAAATAAATAGTCCCCTGAAGTCACTGATGTACCGGCCTTGAGCTCAATCACCTCCCTTTTAATTCAGCTGACCTGGCTTTAGGTCACTTTTCCCCACGCAGGGTTGTGGAAACAGAAGGAAGAGGATCAGATAGAAAGGGAAGACAAACGTTTGCAGAGAACTCTCCAGAGAAAGAGAACGCACAGGGATGAGCAAAGCCCGCCCAACAAATATCCAGGCCTTTACAGGCTCCGGGTTCAGGAAAACCAGCCACGTTTTCCAGATGCCAACACCCACAGAGGCCAACAGCTTAAAAAGCTGCAAGCCCGAGTCAAGGCACGTATTTCTGGGTCCAGAGTCCTGACTCTGGAGAAACAAAGGGCAGTCAGTCTGCAGACAGCCTCTCTGGCTGTCGGGTCACTGGGCCACCGGGCCCGGCTGACAGTGTCCCCATGGCAAGCTGAAGGCAGAATTCAGCCCACTCTGTGAGAGGAGGCAATTTCAGCAAGTGAATCAGAGGTGCCCAGTAACAACCCCTTTCCTCTGGGCACGTCCTTGACTTTCCGCAATCCCCATGTCCGATCCTGGAGGCTTGGCCAGGGATGCACACGAGGGTACCGCTGGTGCTCCGGCGCCCTCTTGTGGACGTCGGCTCTAATGGCAACTCTCAGCCCTTCTTCCCTGCGGAGCCCCGGGGGCTGCACTGGCCTTGGGCACCTGGCAGCCTGATTTCCTTTCCCCTCTCCCTCTTAGCACAATGAAGTGCCCTACAGATGGGGATATCTTCTCTCTCCAAGTTTACGAGGGTACTATCCCACCCTACCGCACCCCACTGCTTTAAATTAAAAAGCCCGGGACCTCCCAAGAGGTCAAGTGGCTAAGACGCCCCGTTTCCACTGCACGTGGCACGGGTTTCATCCCTCGTCATGGAACTAACATTAAGATCCTACATACTACACGGCGTGTCCAAATATAAATAAATAAATAAATAGTCCCCTGAAGTCACTGATGTGCCGGGCTTGAACTCAATCACCTCCCTTTTAATTCAGCTGATCTCGCTCTAGGTCAGTTTTCCCCACGCAGGGTTGTGGAAACAGAAAGAAGAGGATCAGATAGAAAGGGAAGACAAACGTATGCGGAGAACTCTCTAGAGAAAGAGACGGCACAGGGATGAGCAAAGCCCGCCCAGCAAATATCCAGGCTTTTACAGGCTCCAGGTTCAGGAAAACCAGCCCCGTTTTCAAGATGCCAACACCCACAAAGGCCAGCTTAAAAACCTGCAAGCCCGAGTCAAGGCACGTATTTCTGGCTCCAGAGTCCTGACTCTGGAGAAACAAAGGGAACTCAGTCTACAGGCAACCTGTCTGGCCGTCTGACCACTGGGCCACAACCTGGCTGGAAGTGTCCCCATCGGAAGCTGAAGGCAGACCACTGCGCCACTGTCAGGTGACGCAATTTGAGCCGGTGAATCAGAGGGGCCCGTAACTAACCCCTTTGCTCTGGGCCCGTCCTTGCGGTTCTGCTAACCCCATCTCCAACCCCATCTCAAAACCTGGAATTTTGGCCAGGGATCCACAGGTGGGCTCCGCTGGCGCTCCGGCGCCCTCTTGTGGCCTTCGTCTCTAATAGCAACTTATAGCCCTTCCTCCTGCCTCCCTTGCCAGCTCTAGGGGCTGCACTGGCCCAGGGCGCCTGCCCGCCGGATTTCCTTCCCCCTCTCCCTCTTACGACAATGAACTGCCCTAGAGATGGCGATATTTTCTCTCTCCAAGTCTCCCAGGGTACTCATCCCTCTCTACCACATCCTACTACTTTAAATTAATCAGCCCAGGACTTCTCTGTTCCTCCAGTGGTTGAGGCTCCATTCTTCCACTGCAGGGCGTATGGGTTTGATCCTTGGTCGGGGAACTAAGATCCTACATGCCACACAGCATGCCCAAATATAAGTAAATAAGTAAATGGGCCCACTGCATTTACCGATGTACCAGGGTTTAAATCAATCATCTCCCACATACTTCAAGTGATCTGGCTTTAGGTCAGGTTACCCCAGGCACAGTTGTGGAAACAGAAGGAAGAGGATCAGATGGAAAGGGAAGACAAACTTTTGGAGAGAACTCTCGGGAAAAAGAAAGGGCACAGGGATGAGCGCAGCCCGCCAGCAAACACCAGGGTTTTTACAGGCTCCAGGTTCAGGACGACAGCCCCGTTTTCCACATGCCAACACACACAGAGACCAGCAGCTTAAAAGCTGGAAGCCCAAGTCAAGCCAGGTGTTTCTGGGTCCAGAGTCCTGACTCTGGAGAAACAAAGGGCAGTCAGTCTGCAGACAGCCTCTCTGGCTGTCGGGTCACTGGGCCACCCGGCCCGGCTGACAGTGCCCCCATGGCAAGCTGAAGGCAGAATTCAGCCCACTCTGTGAGAGGAGGCAATTTCAGCAAGCGAATCAGAGGTACCCAGTAACAACCCCTTTCCTCTGGGCACGTCCTTGACTTTCCGCAATCCCCATGTCCGAACCTGGAGGCTTGGCCAGGGATGCACACGAGGGTACCGCTGGTGCTCCGGCGCCCTCTTGTGGATGTCGGCTCTAATGGCAACTCTCAGCCCTTCTTCCCTGCGGAGCCCCGGGGACTGCACTGGCCTTGGGCACCTGGCAGCCTGATTTCCTTTCCCCTCTCCCTCTTAGCACAATGAAGTGCCCTACAGATGGGGATATCTTCTCTCTCCAAGTTTACGAGGGTACTATCCCACCCTACCGCACCCCACTGCTCTAAATTAAAAAGCCCGGGACCTCCCAAGAGGTCAAGTGGCTAAGACGCCCCGTTTCCACTGCAGGTGGCACGGGTTTCATCCCTCGTCATGGAACTAAGATCCTACATGCCACACAGCATGGCCAAAAATAAATAAATAAATAAATAGTCCCCTGAAGTCACTGATGTACCGGCCTTGAGCTCAATCACCTCCCTTTTAATTCAGCTGACCTGGCTTTAGGTCACTTTTCCCCACGCAGGGTTGTGGAAACAGAAGGAAGAGGATCAGATAGAAAGGGAAGACAAACGTTTGCAGAGAACTCTCCAGAGAAAGAGAACGCACAGGGATGAGCAAAGCCCGCCCAACAAATATCCAGGCCTTTACAGGCTCCGGGTTCAGGAAAACCAGCCACGTTTTCCAGATGCCAACACCCACAGAGGCCAACAGCTTAAAAAGCTGCAAGCCCGAGTCAAGGCACGTATTTCTGGGTCCAGAGTCCTGACTCTGGAGAAACAAAGGGCAGTCAGTCTGCAGACAGCCTCTCTGGCTGTCGGGTCACTGGGCCACCGGGCCCGGCTGACAGTGTCCCCATGGCAAGCTGAAGGCAGAATTCAGCCCACTCTGTGAGAGGAGGCAATTTCAGCAAGTGAATCAGAGGTGCCCAGTAACAACCCCTTTCCTCTGGGCACGTCCTTGACTTTCCGCAATCCCCATGTCCGATCCTGGAGGCTTGGCCAGGGATGCACACGAGGGTACCGCTGGTGCTCCGGCGCCCTCTTGTGGACGTCGGCTCTAATGGCAACTCTCAGCCCTTCTTCCCTGCGGAGCCCCGGGGGCTGCACTGGCCTTGGGCACCTGGCAGCCTGATTTCCTTTCCCCTCTCCCTCTTAGCACAATGAAGTGCCCTACAGATGGGGATATCTTCTCTCTCCAAGTTTACGAGGGTACTATCCCACCCTACCGCACCCCACTGCTTTAAATTAAAAAGCCCGGGACCTCCCAAGAGGTCAAGTGGCTAAGACGCCCCGTTTCCACTGCACGTGGCACGGGTTTCATCCCTCGTCATGGAACTAACATTAAGATCCTACATACTACACGGCGTGTCCAAATATAAATAAATAAATAAATAGTCCCCTGAAGTCACTGATGTGCCGGGCTTGAACTCAATCACCTCCCTTTTAATTCAGCTGATCTCGCTCTAGGTCAGTTTTCCCCACGCAGGGTTGTGGAAACAGAAAGAAGAGGATCAGATAGAAAGGGAAGACAAACGTATGCGGAGAACTCTCTAGAGAAAGAGACGGCACAGGGATGAGCAAAGCCCGCCCAGCAAATATCCAGGCTTTTACAGGCTCCAGGTTCAGGAAAACCAGCCCCGTTTTCAAGATGCCAACACCCACAAAGGCCAGCTTAAAAACCTGCAAGCCCGAGTCAAGGCACGTATTTCTGGCTCCAGAGTCCTGACTCTGGAGAAACAAAGGGAACTCAGTCTACAGGCAACCTGTCTGGCCGTCTGACCACTGGGCCACAACCTGGCTGGAAGTGTCCCCATCGGAAGCTGAAGGCAGACCACTGCGCCACTGTCAGGTGACGCAATTTGAGCCGGTGAATCAGAGGGGCCCGTAACTAACCCCTTTGCTCTGGGCCCGTCCTTGCGGTTCTGCTAACCCCATCTCCAACCCCATCTCAAAACCTGGAATTTTGGCCAGGGATCCACAGGTGGGCTCCGCTGGCGCTCCGGCGCCCTCTTGTGGCCTTCGTCTCTAATAGCAACTTATAGCCCTTCCTCCTGCCTCCCTTGCCAGCTCTAGGGGCTGCACTGGCCCAGGGCGCCTGCCCGCCGGATTTCCTTCCCCCTCTCCCTCTTACGACAATGAACTGCCCTAGAGATGGCGATATTTTCTCTCTCCAAGTCTCCCAGGGTACTCATCCCTCCCTACCACATCCTACTACTTTAAATTAATCAGCCCAGGACTTCTCTGTTCCTCCAGTGGTTGAGGCTCCATTCTTCCACTGCAGGGCGTATGGGTTTGATCCTTGGTCGGGGAACTAAGATCCTACATGCCACACAGCATGCCCAAATATAAATAAATAAGTAAATGGGCCCACTGCATTTACCGATGTACCAGGGTTTAAATCAATCATCTCCCACATACTTCAAGTGATCTGGCTTTAGGTCAGGTTACCCCAGGCACAGTTGTGGAAACAGAAGGAAGAGGATCAGATGGAAAGGGAAGACAAACTTTTGGAGAGAACTCTCGGGAAAAAGAAAGGGCACAGGGATGAGCGCAGCCCGCCAGCAAACACCAGGGTTTTTACAGGCTCCAGGTTCAGGACGACAGCCCCGTTTTCCACATGCCAACACACACAGAGACCAGCAGCTTAAAAGCTGGAAGCCCAAGTCAAGCCAGGTGTTTCTGGGTCCAGAGTCCTGACTCTGGAGAAACAAAGGGCAGTCAGTCTGCAGACAGCCTCTCTGGCTGTCGGGTCACTGGGCCACCCGGCCCGGCTGAAAGTGCCCCCATGGCAAGCTGAAGGCAGAATTCAGCCCACTCTGTGAGAGGAGACAATTTCAGCAAGTGAATCAGAGGTGCCCAGTAACAACCCCTTTCCTCTGGGCACGTCCTTGACTTTCCGCAAACCCCATGTCCGAACCTGGAGGCTTGGCCAGGGATGCACACGAGGGTACCGCTGGTGCTCCGGCGCCCTCTTGTGGATGTCGGCTCTAATGGCAACTCTCAGCCCTTCTTCCCTGCGGAGCCCCGGGGGCTGCACTGGCCTTGGGCACCTGGCAGCCTGATTTCCTTTCCCCTCTCCCTCTTAGCACAATGAAGTGCCCTACAGATGGGGATATCTTCTCTCTCCAAGTTTACGAGGGTACTATCCCACCCTACGGCACCCCACTGCTCTAAATCAAAAAGCCCGGGACCTCCAAAGAGGTCAAGTGGCTAAGATGTCCCGTTTCCACTGCAGGTGGCACGGGTTTCATCCCTCGTCGTCGAACTAAGACCCTACATGCCACACAGCATGGCCAAAAATAAATAAATAAATAAATAGTCCCCTGAAGTCACTGATGTACCGGCCTTGAACTCAATCACCTCCCTTTTAATTCAGCTGACCTGGCTTTAGGTCACTTTTCCCCACGCAGGGTTGTGGAAACAGAAGGAAGAGGATCAGAGAGAAAGGGAAGACAAACGTATGCGGAGAACTCTCTAGAGAAAGAGACGGCACAGGGATGAGCAAAGCCCGCCCAGCAAATATCCAGGCTTTTACAGCCTCCAGGTTCAGGAAAACCAGCCACGTTTTCAAGATGCCAACACCCACAGAGGCCAACAGCTTTAAAAGCTGCAAGCCCAAGTCAAGTCACGTATTTCTGCGTCCAGAGTCCTGACTCTGGAGAAACAAAGGGAACTCAGTCTACAGGCAACCTGTCTGGCCGTCTGACCACTGGGCCACAACCTGGCTGGAAGTGTCCCCATCGGATGCTGAAGGCAGACCACTGCCCCCCTGTGCGGCGAGGCAATTTGAGCCGGTGAATCAGAGGGGCCCGTAACCAACCCCTTTGCTCTGGGCACGTCCTTACGGTTCTGCTAACCCCATCTCCAACCCCATCTCAAAACCTGGAATTTTGGCCAGGGATCCACAGGTGGGCTCCGCTGGCGCTCCGGCGCCCTCTTGTGGCCTTCGTCTCTAATAGCAACTTATAGCCCTTCCTCCTGCCTCCCTTGCCAGCTCTAGGGGCTGCACTGGCCCAGGGCGCCTGCCCGCCTGATTTCCTTCCCCCTCTCCCTCTTACGACAATGAACTGCCCTAGAGATGGCGATATTTTCTCTCTCCAAGTCTCCCAGGGTACTCATCCGTCCCTACCACATCTTACTACTTTAAATTAATCAGCCCAGGACTTCCCTGGTCCTCCAGTGGTTGGGGCTCCATTCTTCCACTGCAGGGCGTATGGGTTTGATCCTTGGTCGGGGAACTAAGATCCTACATGCCTACAGCATGCCCAAATATAAATAAATAAATAAGTAGGCCGACTGCATTTACTGATGTACCTGGCTTTAAATCAATCATCTCCCACATACTTCAGGTGACCTGGCTTTAGGTCAGGTTACCCCAGGCACAGTTGTGGAAACAGAAGGAAGAAGATCAGATGGAAAGGGAAGACAAACTTTTGGAGAGAACTCTCGAGAACAAGAAAGGGCACAGGGATGAGCGCAGCCCGCCAGCAAACACCAGGGTTTTTACAGGCTCCAGGTTCAGGACGACAGCCCCGTTTTCCACATGCCAACACACACAGAGACCAGCAGCTTAAAAGCTGGAAGCCCAAGTCAAGCCAGGTGTTTCTGGGTCCAGAGTCCTGACTCTGGAGAAACAAAGGGCAGTCAGTCTGCAGACAGCCTCTCTGGCTGTCGGGTCACTGGGCCACCCGGCCCGGCTGAAAGTGCCCCCATGGCAAGCTGAAGGCAGAATTCAGCCCACTCTGTGAGAGGAGGCAATTTCAGCAAGTGAATCAGAGGGGCCCAGTAACAACCTCTTTCCTCTGGGCACGTCCTTGAGTTTCCCCAAACCCCATCTAGGAACCTGAAGGCTTGGCCAGGGATGCACACGAGGGTTCCGCTGGTGCTCCGGCGCCCTCTTGTGGACGTCGGCTCTAATAGCCACTCTCAGCCCTTCTTCCCTGCGGAGCCCCGGGGGCTGCACTGGCCTTGGGCACCTGGCAGCCTGATTTCCTTCCCTTTCTCTCTCTTAGCACAATGAAGTGCCCTTCCGATGGGGATATTTTCTCTCTCCATGTTTCCCAGGGTACTATCCCACCCTACCGCACCCCACTGCTGTAAATCAAAAAGCCCGGGACCTCCCAGGAGGTCAAGTGGCTAAGACGCCCCGCTTTCACTGCAGGTGGCACGGGTTTCATCCCTCGCCATGGAACCAAGATCCTACCTGCCA
This sequence comes from Delphinus delphis, assembly GCF_949987515.2. Taxonomy (NCBI): domain Eukaryota; kingdom Metazoa; phylum Chordata; class Mammalia; order Artiodactyla; family Delphinidae; genus Delphinus; species Delphinus delphis. The sequence continues at coordinate 73,709,052 of NC_082698.1, read as the reverse complement.
CACGTCGTGGCCAAAAAAGAATAAATAAATAGCCCCCTGAAGTCACTGATGTACCGGCCTTGAACTCAATCACCTCCCTTTTAATTCAGCTGACCTGGCTTTAGGTCAGTTTTTCCCACGCAGGGTTGTGTAAACAGAAAGAAAGGATCAGATAGAAAGGGAAGACAAACGTTTTCGGAGAACTCTCCAGAGAAAGAGAGGGCACAGGGATGAGCAAAGGCCGCCCAGCAAATATCCAGGCTTTTACAGGCTCCAGGTTCAGGAAGACCTACCACGTTTTCCAGATGCCAACACCCACAGAGGCCTACAGCTTAAAAGCTGTAGAAATATCTTTACCCTCATCACTTGCACTATCTTCTACATTTATAAACGTACTCATAATTCTCTCATCCTTAAATATTTTTTATATTTTATTATTATTTTGAAATATTATTTTGAAATATTATTTAATATTAAATAATTATTTTAATTTAATATTTAATTTTATATTTAATAAATAATATTAGCGAATTGATTAATATTTAATGAATTAAAGTTTTAATATTTCAATTTCAATAAATATAAATATTTATGTATTTAATATTTAATTTAATGTTTAACAGATATTAATATTTAATGAGTAATATTTAATGAGTAATATTTAATTTGTTATTTAAATATCATTTTTTTAATTTTTATTATTATTTTAATTTTTGTTAATTATTTTAAATTTTTGTTAGTTATTTGAAAAATCTGAAACCCTTTCTTTGGCTGTCCCTTCTGATGAAGCAGCAGTTCTGTATTAACCATCCCTTTTACATGGAACGTTTTCAAAAACTTTACTTGTTGTTCCCTTTTCCCATTTATTCTTCAGTGACTCTGCCCACCAGACCCCACAGACAAGAAACTCCAGTGGCCTCCGAACACTCAAAGCCAGGGGCTGGCTTCCTTCTTTGAATTCTCGAGACTGACTACTTCTCAGTTTTCCTGATTTTGTTTATTTTTTAGTTGTTGATTGTTAAACACTCATTTTCCTTAGCTTCCCCACTGCAAGGCATCAAATCTAATTTGATTCTCCTACTGCTCTAATCATTCTTTTTTTGGTTTTACGGTACGCGGGCCTCTAACTGCAGTGGCCTCTCCCGCTGCGGAGCACAGGCTCCGGACGCACAGGCTCAGCGGCCAGGGCTCACGGACCCAGCCACTCCGCGGCATGTGGGATCTTCCCGGACCGGGGCATTAAACCCGTGTCCCCTGAATCGGCAGGCGGACTCTCAACCACTGCGCCACCAGGGAAGCCCCCTTTTTTGTTTTTAATAAATTTATTTATTTATTTATTTTTGGCTGCCTTGGGTCTTCGTTGCTGCGCGTGGGCTTTTCTCTAGTTGCGGCGAACAGGGGCTACTCTTCGTTGCAGTGCGTGGGCTTCTCATTGCAGTGGCTTCTCTTGTTGCGGAGCACAGGCTCTAGGCGCGTGGGCTCAGTAGTTGCGGCACACGGGCTTAGTTGCTCCGCGGCATGCAGGATCTTCCTGGACCAGGGCTCAAACCCGTGTCCCCTGCATTGGCAAGCGGAGTCTTAACCACTGGGCCACCAGGGAAGCCCTGATCATTACTTTGGAGTCCCTTTAATTAAAAGTATCCTCTCCTTAAATCATTTTTTTCAAACTAGTGTTTTCTTACTTCTATTCTCTGTCTTTTTTTTATATATTTATTTATTTGGCGGTGCCGGGTCTCAGCTGCAGCACACGGGATCTTTGTTGCAGCATGCAGGATCTTTTTTTTTTTTTTTTAGTTGCGGCATGGGAATTCTTAGTTGCAGCATGTGGGACCTAGTTCCCTGACCAGGGATAGAACCTGGGCCCCCTGCATTGAGAGCACAGAGTCTTAACCACTAGACAACCAGAGAAGTCCCTTCTTCCTTCTGTTCTTTTCTTTCTTTCTTTTTTTTTTTTTTTTTTTTTGCGGTACGCGGGCCTCTCACTGTTGTGGCCTCTCCCGTTGCGGAGCACAGGCTCCGGACGCCCAGGCTCAGCGGCCATGGCTCGCGGGCCCAGCCGCTCCTCTGCATGTGGGATCCTCCCGGACCAGGGCACAAACCCGTGTCCGCTGCATCGGCAGGCGGACTCTCAACCACTGCTCCACCAGGGAAGCCCTGTTCTTTTCTTGCTTCTCCTGTGACCTTTTTGAGTCATCTTATGAAGGGTTTACAACTGTTCGTAGTCATTTGTTTTATCCTTACCCGTGGGTACATGGGAGGATTGCATTTTCACTGCCCCTAAAGTTACTCCACATAGAAGCAATCACACATCCTGTATATTCTACTATCTAAACTAAAAAAAAATTTTTTTCCTTTGAATTCCCAGTGAACCTACCAGTCATCCTGTCTCATCTATACTCCTGTGACACTGTGCCAGATGGTCTCTTTATACAAACTGTGCCCTTCCTGGATTCTATTCTCCACTTCACAGCCAGAATTCCCGTACTTACAACAATTCCTTTTGCCCTTCGAGTGAAATCCTTAACATCACGCAGAGGCTCTGGACTGATCCCCTCAGTCTGCTTTCCTCTCTCCCACACTCAAGTTCTCTGCTGCAGCCACTCTAACCTCTCTCATTTCCTTCAAAGTTCTGTGTTCCTTGACCTTCATCTCAGAATACTACCCATTCTGACATCTCAGACCCAGAAGTGCCCCTGACATTTTTTTCTTAGTTGAATTGCATGAATCCTTCACATCTCAGTCTAGACATCATACAAAAAAAAATAAATATTTATGGATTGATTCTCTCATCCATTATTCCAGCTAAGACTTTCATCAGCTCCTATCCACATTGCTGAAATAGCCTCTACTCTCCTCTGTACCACTCTGTACCTTTTAACTACAGCGTCCTCTATGAAGATGCTAGTTGCCTGGGTGTGGAACATTACTAGATTTGATTTTCTAATTTTACCATTTAGTTATTACTCTCTTTCTTGCTTGTCCCATTTAATTGTATCCTCTGATTTCAGCACATTATTTAACACAATAATTAGATAAATCATTAAGCTTTTGATTAATATACTGACTAATCACCACAGATCTCATTTACTGAAAATGCCAATCTTCAGTTGCAGTTGAGGAGTGTTTTATCAAGATATTGTTTCAATAGTTAAACATCATAGTTTCTTATAATGCATATCACAAACTTGGAAAATTCACTTTCTTGATAGCTTCACCAAAGTTTAGGTTTTTTTGCTAAAAATAGGTTATAAGTTACAACATCAGAGTGATGTTTTCTTGTCTTCTGGATGCGACCAAATCACAGTTTTGTGTCATTAAACTGTGGGACGAAGTGAGAGAGTGGCATGGACATATATACACTACCAAATGTAAAATAGATAGCTAGTGAGAAGCAGCCGCATAGCACAGGGAGATCAGCTCGGTGCTTTGTGACCACCTAGAGGGGTGGGATAGGGAGGGTGGGAGGAGACGCAAGAGGGAGGAGATATGGGGATATAGGTTTATGTATAGCTGTTTCACTTTGTTATACAGCAGAATCTAACACACCATTGTAAAGCAATTATACACCAATAAAGATGTTTTAAAAAAAAAAGGTATATTGAATTTTACGCAACTTACTTTACAGGCAAAAATTGTGAACTTAGCTCCTTTTCAATGGATACAAAATCTAATAGCAAACTACCCAAAAGGATGGATAATTTATATTGCTTCTTTCAACAAAAGAAACAATAAAACTATGACTTATGAGAACAAGACTACATTGAGAAATTAAAATAAATGAAACACTGGGAACCAATGAAAACAACACTAAATATAGTCAGAAAAATAGAAAACATCAAATTTATACCTCTGTAATTAAATAAATATTTATATAGTAGGGAAAAAACACTTCAGCAGAAAATTCTTAATTAGAAAGCACAATGTTTTGTAAAATAAATACATGATGATGGTTCATCTTAGATACACAAATAAACATTTTAAATCAGGCTAGTAAGTCTTGTCCAAATATAGAGAAATATTTTTGACATCTAAAAGCATTAGGATTGTTGCCTAAGACTTCACTCAAGTGGGATCTAAGTGAAACTTTCTCCTGGTGTCTAATTTATCAAATTCAAGTTCTTAAGGTATTTATTTCAGAAGTAGATTTCATCCTACTTTAAAGATTTCTGCCCTTCATTAACTTCAGATATCAGTCTACTTGCAGTCTCAGGGATATAAATATAAAACATATTGACATCCCTGTGGTTTTGGATAGCTATTAATGTTTTTTCTGTTTGGTTAGAATTAATTTGTTTATTTTCAACTTGGCATGAAATCAAATAACTTTGTCTTGTTTCTATGTCTTTTATAAAGTTGATTAAGGACAATTAAACTAATAGTTAAATTGCAAGAATATATATGACCATGAAGAATGGCAAAAGCATTACTTTAAAATTGATTCTTTTGAACTTCACTGGTGGCGCAGGGGTTAAGAATCCACCTGCCAACACTGGGGACATGGGTTCAAGCCCTGTTCCAGGAAGATCCCACATGCCGCGGAGCAACTAAGCCCATGCGCCACAACTACTGAGCCTGCGTTCTAGAGCCCATGAGCCACAACTACTGAGTCCACATGCCACAACTACTGAAGCCCGCGTGCCTAGAGCCTGTGCTCCACGACAAGAGAAGCCACCGCAATGAGAAGCCCACGTGCCGCAACAAAGAGTAGCCCCTGATCGCTGCAACTAGAGAAATCCCGCGCGCAGCAACAAAGACACAGTGCAGCCAAAAATAAATAAATAAATTTATTAAAATAATTATAAAATTAAATTGATTCCTTTTAAGAATTTTGTAGTGATAAAAAAGAAGAGATAACGTTGCAGGTCATATATTACTATCCTTGTAAAAGTTGTGAGAAACCATGAATGAGTAATTCTACATTTATTAGCTAATGGTATGGTACAACCACTTATCAAAATAAAAATGAGGTCCATATACATACAAAGTCAACTCTTTATCATAAGTATCACTAGAAACTATAGAGCCCCACATGAACTCTTGAGGGTAGTAAGGCTCTTTAAACAACATTTTAAGTGCCTAGCTATTACAAACCCATTTGATACTCATTTTAATTGCCATGACGCTAATGAATATACTCTGTATTCAAACTGATGTCTCAAGTTCTACTACAGCAGTTCCAATATAATTCAGCCTTAGTTAAGAACGAGTATTAAAATTGCAGGGCTTCCCTGGTGGCACAGTGGTTGGGAGTCCATGTGCCAATGCAGGGGACACGGGTTTGATCCCCGGTCTGGGGGAATCCCACATGCTGCAGAGCAGCTAGGCCCATGCACCACAACTGCTGGGCCTGTGCTCTGGAGCCCACGAGCCACAACTACTGAAGCCCATGTGCCTGGAGCCCGTGCTCCGCAATGGGAGAGGCCACTGCAATGAGAAGCCTGCGTGCCGCAGCGAGGAATGACCCCCATTCGCCGCAACCAGAGAAAAGCCCACGTGCAGCAAGAAAGACCCAACACGACCAAAAATTTAAAAAAAGAAAAAATTTCCATTTTACCAGGGAGGGAAAAAACTAATTAGAGCAAACATCAGCTCCTTGAAACAGCAAATTAAAGATTTATATTAAATCATGTTTTCTCACTTAGACATGTACAGAATACAATAATACAGGAAAACTTGCTATATCAACCACTCCTTTTCCTTGCCTCAGCTGTGCTACTGATTAATTAGCCTGCAAAATAGAAATTGGGATGCGAAAAATGACTCAGAAGGGGAGGCTGAAATTCACTTTACAATATTTAGTCTATGAAAAGGATTTTTAAAATACCACCACGCCAATATATTTTAGCTGAAGGAACAGGTAGTTATATATGCCATTTTACGGCAATTGGTCAGACAAGTTCTAATGTTCCCTTTAATCCTCTCCCACATGGAGGACTGACACCTGAAAATCCAACATGAGAGACCTCATGCCATAAATTCAAGACGGTATTTTTCAATGTATGGGTCACAGAATGACGCCTGGATGTTTGTTAAAAGCAAATATTCCTGGGAATTCCCTGGAGGTCCAGTGGTTAGGACTCTGCGCTCTCACTGCCGAGGGCCTGGGTTCAATCCCTGGTTGGAGAAATAAGATCCCACAAGCCACGCAGCATCGCCAAAAAAAAAAAAAAGCAAACATTTCTGTGCCTCAACCAAGTTCTACCAAGTCAAAATCACGGGAATCAGCATTGTGACGAGCAACCTGAAAATTCTGACATATACACTTGTTTAAAAACAACTGCCTGGGACTTGCTTGGTAATCCAGTGGTTAAGACTCCACACTCCCAATGCAGGGTGCCTGGGTTCCATCTTGGTCAGGGAACTAGATCCCGCATGCCACAACAAAGATCTTGTGTGCTGCAACTAAGACCCAGTGCAGCCAAATAAATAAATTAAAAAAAACAACTGCCTGAAGTTTGGATGAGGTAATATTTAAAGCTATATATTTTTCATTTCATTCCAGTCAGCAAACATTTATTAAGTACGGATCTTATGTGAGTGAAAATTTGATACATGGAGGGTGTCCCAAAAGGCAAGAAGCATATGATAAACTTATTTTCAAGGTACAGTTTATTAAGTACAATGATAATCTGCAAATGTCTGGAAACACAAAAAAGTGTGCTTATTGTGCAGATTAACAGCTCACTCTTTTCTTTTTTTAATTTATTTTATTTATTTATTTTTGGCTGTGTGGGGTCTTGGTTGCTGCGCGCCGTCTTTCTCTAGTTGCGGCAAGCGGGAGCTACTCTTCGTTGCGGTGAATGGGCTTCTCATTGCAGTGGCTTCTCTTGTTGTGGAGCACGGGCTCTAGGTGCACGGGCTTCAGTAGTTGTGGCACACGGGCTCAGTAGTTGTGGTTCGCGGGCTTAGTAGTCGTGGCTTGTGGGCTCTAGAGTGCAGGCTCAGTAGTTGTGGCGCGTGGGCTTTGTTGCTCTGTGGCATGTGGGATCTTCCTGGACCAGGGCTCGAACCAGTGTCCCCTGCATTGGCAGGAGGATTCTTAACGATTGTGCCACCAGGGAAGCCCTAACAGTTCATTCTTTATTTTTTTACAGCTTTATTGGAGTATAATTGCTTTACAGTGATGTGTTAGTTTCTGCTTTATAACAAAGTGAATCAGTTATACATATACATATGTTCCCATATCTCTTCCCTCTTGCGTCTCCCTCCCTCCCACTCTCCCTATCCCACCCCTTTAGGTGGTCACAAAGCTCTGAGCTGATCTCCCTGTGCTATGCAGCTGCTCCCCACTAGCTATCTATTTTACGTTTGGTAGTGTATATATGTCCATGCCACTCTCTCACTTTGTCACAGCTTACCCTTCTGCCTCCCCATATCCTCGAGTCCATTCTCTAGTAGGTCTGTGTCTTTATTCCTGTCTTACCCCTAGATTCTTCATGACATTTTTTTTCTTAAATTCCATATATATGTGTTAGCATATGGTATTTGTCTTTCTCTTTCTGACTTACTTCACTCTGTATGACAGACTCTAGGTCCATCCACCTCATTACAAATAGCTCAATTTCGTTCCTTTTTATGGCTGAGTAATATTCCATGGTATATATGTGCCACATCTTCTTTATCCATTCATCTGTTGATGGACACTTAGGTTGCTTCCATTTCCTGGCTATTGTAAATAGAGCTGCAATAAACATTTTGGTATATGACTCATTTTGAATTATGGTTTTCTCAGGGTATATGCCCAGTAGTGGGATTGCTGGGTCATACGGTAGTTCTATTTGTAGTTTTTTAAGGAACCCTAACAGTTCACTCTTGATTTCAGTCTAGTAGTTCATCCTCTGAAAAGGTGTCTGGAGGTTGAAGTGTGTTTAGCTTATTAGAAAATGTAACAGAAGTATTGGTTAAAATCAAATTTACCCTATGTTTTCTCATGGTTTGGACATCCTGTGTTTTCAAGAGGAGGCTAATAAGTGTGTGAGGTTTCTTGGTGGCTGGGGGAAGGTACAGAAGGTACCAATGAGGGAAGGGAAAAAATGAACTACAAGACCAGAGGCACTAAAGGCAAACGGTTTCTCTTACCTCCAACCAAATTCTCCTGGTGCCTGAACTGTGAGTTAAACTTACCAATATTTGGAAGCTGCATTGTATTTTTTTAACCACCAGAGCAAAATTCAAACAGTAAAAGATGACTTTGAAGTTTAATAGGAGAATGGAAGAAAATAAAGCTGATGGTGCCAAGTTATTTTTCTGGTCAGCAATTTTACCTCACCCCATCCCCTCCAGGAGTGGAGACTGATTGACTGAAATCTTTAGAGTGAGCTTGGACAGGAAGTACTCACTCATGAAACTGAGTGCAGGCAAGCTGCTGGGATTCATTAACTGTGCCTAGATTTTCTATAAACCTTGGTTGATTTTTCCTGGCAGTGAAAACAGGATCCAATTTAAAAAAAAAAAAAGATTGTGATAAGTGAAGGCGGACAGAAAAATGGTTGCAGGGACCTTAACGGATTTCCATTGTACATAGCCATGGTTCTCAGAGTGGTCTCTAGACCAGCTATTTCATCACTACCTGGGGACTCATTGTACTAGTCTGCTCTGGCTACTATTACAAAAGACCACTGGTTGGGTGGATAAAATAACATGTTTGTTTCCTTAACAGAGCTGGAGGCTGGAAGTCCAAGATCCAGGTGCTGGCCTGTTTGGTTTCTGGTGAGAGCTCTCTTCCTGGCTCTTCCTCTTTTTATAAGCCACCCATCCAATCAGATTAGGAACCCAGCCTTATGACCTCATTTAACCTTCATTATCTCCTAAAAGCCCTATTTCAAATAGGGTTACACTGGGGAGGAGAACATATGAATTGTGGGGCCAGAATTCAGTCCATAGCATGTGTAACACATGAAAACTCTGGAGCCCTGCCTCAGACCTACGGAATCTGAAATTCAGGAAATGGAGCCCTGCAATTTGTGTCTTATTAATCTCTCCAAGTTATTCGCATGCACACTAAAGCCTGAGAAGCATGGGCCTTCTGGGAAAATTCCAGCATCTCATTTCGTTTCCTCCAGAGTTTCTCTCATTTTTACTTTTCAACCTTATTTCTTACTGCTCTTTGACATGAACTCTGCTTCTGCTAAACTCCTTCTCACTGTGGCCTGAAGGATCATTCGTATTCTGCCTTTCAGACTCTTGTTTCCTCTTTCCATGACCTTGAATTGTCTTTCGACCTCTTTAACGAAGCACCTCTTTAACATCCCGGCCACGGTCATGTCTTCTTTCTCCAGATAGCATAAGCACCACTTGTCTGAACCAATCATTTTCCTATTTTACAGATTTTACTTTCTTAGAGTTCATAGGTTACACTTGTTTGTAATTTTAGCACAAGGCTTTGCACATAAAAAGTACTTAAGGGCTTCCCTGGTGGCACAGTGGTTGAGAGTCCGCCTGCCGATGTGGGGGACACGGGTTCGTGCCCCAGTCCGGGAAGATCCCACATGCCGCAGAGCGGCTGGGCCCGTGAGCCATGGCCGCTGAGCCTGCGCGTCCAGAGCCCGTGCACCGCAACAGGAGAGACCACAACAGTGAGAGGCCCGCGTACCGCAAAAAAAAAAAAAAAAAAAAAGTACTTAAATCTTCAAAATATTATAGACTGTCCCGCTTATAACTCTTCTCTGTAAGCGACTCCCTACAACACTGGCTCCAATACAACACTGATTTGGGGCATCAAACAGCCCATTGGTCTCTGACATAATGCTACTTCCAAAGTTGCTTACTATTAAAAAGTAATCAATATATTATTTGCTATTTATTAAGTCCTTAAGTGCATCAAGCCCTATAATAAGCACTTAGTACAGTACCTCATTCAATTCTCACAATCACCCTGAAATAGGTATTATGATCCTTATCTGACTGAAAAAGACACTGGAAACTGAGGCAGAGAGTTCAAGCAACTCCCCCAAAGTCACATACCCAAGGAGCAGCAAGGCTGAAAAATGTGAACCTATGTTTCTCTGACTCAGAGCATATGCATTATTTCCACTGTGTTATACTAGAGACAGAGAGATTTAGTTTTCTGTCATCGTGTTGAATTTACTGCCAAGAAACCCAGAGGTATAGGTCTTGTATTAAAGATAATTCCAGGATACCCTTTGTAAACTCTCTATTTTCTACATTCGTAGCATACACACACACAAACACACAGCCTGAAGCACTGCTAAATGTAGGCCATCATGAAAAAAAAAATTGGGGGAGGACTTCTTGACCAACAGATACTGTTAAATGACTACAGACAACAAAGAGCTCTCAATTCCATCGCTATTTTGTATATGCTATTTACCAGCAGACAGACTTTGGAATTCTTTCATCTTTACATTGAAGACAACTGAAGAACTCAAAGGGAACTACTTGAAAGCTCACAAGGAGCTCTGATAAACTTTTGCCCAAAGCTACTACTGATAATTAAACACTAGAAGCACACACACACACATATATGCATAGAAAATTGAAAAAAAATCTATAAAAACAATGGAAATTTTTTTTCCAATGGTAAGTTCTTAACTTCCTTCCCCAGAAAACAGACCAAGGGGTTGTATTTCACTTTCACAGCTACCAGCACTTTGAAGACTGGCCTATTAAGAGAATAAGCCACACCTGCTGGATTGTTTCCATCATTCCAACCACCAGCTGAGATAGCAATGAACAGTAACCCTACGGTGCTCAGCCTACCTGGGGGGTTCCACAACCTCGACATCTTGCAGAAACAGGTGACATCCTGCCCACATGGAGGTGCTGAAAATAAGCTGAGTATCTTTCTGGGTTGTAGCACACCACCACCGCCTGTGTCTGCAAATCGTGAGACACGATGGTCCATACTTTGTCATCTGTGGGGAGAAAAATGCCGCGACGATGGGTCATTAGTATGCAACTGCATCTTCAAATGTCAGAAAATAAGTGAGCTACACTTTCACTGGTGTTTTCCCTGAACTGCTGTAGAATAGTTAAGGACAGTAACTCTTCAAGTAACCCCTACCGTTTTCTCACACCGAAGTTCTGCTTATATAGACAAAGTAGAAAACTCATATTGTTTATTAAAAACAAACACAAGATCTGGCGGATGCTCTAACATCCACAGCATTGAATGTGAGGCCCATTGTGTTGCAATGTCTTCTGACTCTGGAACCCCTCACCCCTCCCGTAGAACAGGACCTGCTCCTTCCTAAATGAACTATGTGCTCTCCAGCCTCTGGATCTTTGTACATGCTCTTTGCTCTAACTGGAATATGCATCCTCACCTTGTCAACAACTGTTCTTTTCACCCTGACCTTTCAGATAAAATTAGACACTGCATGCTCTGTTATTGAAATGTTCTACACATGTGGGATGATGCAGATAATTATCTTGGTGTTTTGGACCCTGAAAATTTCAATGTGTGAAAAGAAGCAGATATAAGACTGATGAGGTCAAATTAAAATCCTACATAGTTCTGCATTTGAATTAGAAGTATCACTATAAACGCTTGATGACGTTATCTTTTAAAAATACAGATATAGGGCTTCCGTGGTGGTGCAGTGGTTGAGAGTCCGCCTGCCGATGCAGGGGACACAGGTTCGTGCCCCAATCCGGAAAGATCCCACATGCCGCAGAGCGGCTGGGCCCGTGAGCCATGGCCGCTGAGCCTGCGCGTCCGGAGCCTGTGCTCTGCAATGGGAGAGGCCACAATAGTGACAGGCCCGCATACCGCAAAAATAAAATAAAATAAATTTTAAAAATAAAAATAGATATAGGTCCTAGCTCTGTCCACTGAAAAAGTCCCCAAACAAGGACCAACCTCTGGCACCAGATTGTTATCACTCCATACCATTTCCCTTTAAGAGAAAACTAGGTTCCTGAAGAAATGGTTGATTCCAGGGCTGGAAAGGGATAAGAGGAGCCTGAAACATATTGTCACATCAGAAACAAATAAACTACTGGAGACAGAAGGCTGTTCCAAAACCCCCAGGGCCAAAGAAGGATGATTTTAATTAACATCAATCAGAATTTCCTGTAATGAATTAAAATACATCAAGGAGGGCTTCCCTGGTGGCGCAGCGGTTAAGAGTCCGCCTGCCAATGCAGGGGACCCGGGTTCGTGCCCCGGTCCGGGAAGACCCACATGCCACAGAGCGGCTGGGCCCATGAGCCATGGCCACTGAGCCTGTGTGTCCGGAGCCTGTGCTCCGCAACGGGAGAGGCCACAACAGTGAGAGGCCCGCATACTGAAAGAAAAAAAAAATACATCAAGGATATTTAATTCTATGAGTTCACTGAAAATAAATGTTTAACTTCGGAAGATGCTAGGCAACTAACACATTATTTTGAATACCAGTAAATGAAGGCAAAAATTCAGCATTTAGTCTACATTACCTATATGAACTGTAATATAACTAAATACTCCCTTTATGGAAATATTTCAGCTCATAAATGAAGGTAAATGATAAGTTAGAGTGTCATCATTTTGTAACTGTTACCGAGTCCAAGCTCCCCTGCTCGCCACATGACAGGCCAATAAATCAAAGAGGAGGTGTTGAGGTAGGGAATACTTTATTTGGAAAGCCAGCAGGCCTTGTAGATGACAGACTAAAGTTTCAAAATAACCATCTTCTCCGGATTTGGATGTCAGTTTCTTTTATAGCACAGAGAGGGGGAGGAGATGAGGAAGTAAAGTAAAAAGGCCATAAGATTTGTAAATATCACCTGGAATGGCCAGCCTGGGGGAGGTGATATGTTAATTTCTTGATGTGTTAATTTCTCCTTCCTTGCAGCCATCCGCAGGTGGAACAGGGTCCGGATGTTTCCCTGAACAAAGGTACTTTGGTTTAACATTCAGGCAGAGGGGCAGGGTTCCCCGAGGCAGGCCATTATGTGTACACAGTATCCTTTTACTGAACAAAAGCAGCGCAAAGCAAAGGTTAAAGTAAAAGAAACAGATCCAATATGTAGTCAGATTTGGCTCTTTCCTGTTACAATTCCCCACTGTCAATGTCCATTTCACAGTCTTGTGGAAAAAGGGGTGAGGACCCAGAAAAAGAGCTCCCAGAGAATTTGGCTTTGAAGGCCAGTGAGGCTTAATTTCAGGAGTCCCAGAGGGTTGGGGGAAATAAACTTCCCTCTCAATGGGCACACACAAAAATCTCACAGGCTCTGGGATGGAGGGAAGAAGCAGTAATATGATAGGAACATGGGTCAGACCTACTTGCTGATCTTGGAGAGTCTCCCAGAGAGGCAGGAGGCAACTACAGCTCACCCTGGGGACACAGACACTGACTGCAGCAATTTTAGGGAGCTTGTTCTACCACATGGACACTGGTGCTGACAAATGCCACTTTGGAATCCTCCTTCTAGCTTATAGCCCCAATACCCAGCCCTGCCCAGACCAAACAGCATATAGGTGCCAGTGCTGGGACGCCTCAGGACAAGCAACTAACACGGCATGGACACAGCCTCACACACTGGCAGGAAGACTGCCTTATGACCCTGGGAGTCCACAACCATCCCTGGACATGATCCTGTCCAACAGAGGGCCCAGGACCCAGCCCCATGCTCCAGTGCACAGGCACTAAATCCAACTTGAGACCCTCGGGGCCCTCTAGCCAGAGAACCTGGGACCCAGCTCCAACCAACAGTGGGCAGGCACCATCCCCAGAATCCACGGGCTTGAGTCACACACTCTAGGGAACCTGCTCTAGCCTCAGAACCAGCTTCCCTAGTGGGTGGACACCAGCCATAAGAAAACCACAGCCCTGCAGTCTGTGGATCTGGCCCACCCACCAGGAGGCCAGATCATGCCCTGGGACTGGCTGGGCCCCAGCGCCAGCCACCAGCAAGCCTGCTCTAGCCTCAGGCCCAGCTTCACCCACCAGTGGGCAGACACCAGCCACAAGAAAACTATAGCCCCACGGCCTACAGACGCAGCCCGCCCACTAGCAGGCCAGATCCTTCCCTGGAGACCAGCTGGGCCCTGGCCCCAACCATTAGCAGTCCAACAGAAGGATCGAGACACCCTGGGCCCTGCAGCCAACTGTGTGAGAAAGCAGCCTCACCCACCAATGATAAAACACAAGTTCTGGGACCCCTGGGACCTGCAACCAGACTCCAGGACCTGGCTTCACCCACAGTGGTTGGGCAACAGCCCTGAGATTTCCTGGACGCTGACTCCACCCACCAGTAAGGCAGCACTAGTCCCCCCACCCCGGGCTTCTGCAGTAAGCCACCGCCTGACACAGTTAACAACCCATAGCTAGCCAGAAGCCTCTGCACAAGGCAGGACCCAGCAACCAACAAGTCCAGGGGCAAAGCAAGCCTACCAGACCACCCATATGATGAGCCTACCATGACAGGAAGACCCACGCAGCCCTCACAGGGGAATCCTCTAGAGCATAAAGCTCTGGTGATGACAGGGGAGTGCGCTACTGGGACACACAGGATGTCTCCTGCAAAAGGCCACTTCTCCAATGTTAGGAAACAAACATAACCAATCTATAAGATACATAAAAATATAAACAGCAAATGAGGCAAAATGAGGCGACAGAGGAGGCTGCTCCAAACAAAGGAACAAAATAAAACCCCAAAAGGAGAACTAAGTAAAGTGGAAATAGGTAATCTACCCAAGAAAGAGTTCAGGGTAGTGATGATAAAGATGACCAAAGAACTCGGGGGAGGAATGGATGCACAGATGAGCCAGAAATTTTTAACAAAAATTTAGAAAATATAAAGAACAATCAGAGGTGAACAATAAGATAACTGAAATGAAAAACACCCTAGAAGGAATCAACTGTAGACTAAATGATACAAAGGAATGTATCAGTGAGCTGAAAGACAGAGTAGTTGAAACCACTCATACTGAAAAGAAAAAAGGAAGGAAAAGAAATGAGAACAGTTTAAGAGACCTCTGTAAGAACATCAAGCACACTAATATTTGCATTATAGGGGATGCAGAAGAAGAAGAGAGAGAAAAGGAGGCTGAGAACATAACTGAAGACATAATACATGAAAACTTCCCTAACCTGGGATAGGAAACAGACATCCAAGTTCAGGAAGTGCAGAATGTCCCATACAGGATTACCTACAGAGGAAGACATGAAGACACACTGTATATTATTTTTTTTAATATTTATTTATTTGGCTGCATCAGGTCTTAGTTGCAGCCCACAGGGTCTTCATTGCAGTGTGTGGGCTTCTCTCTAGTTGTGGCACACAGGCTCCAGAGTGCACAGGCTCAGTAGTTGTGGTGCACAGGCTTAGTTGCCCTGTGGCATGTGGGATCTTAGTTCCCCGACCAGGGATCAAACCCACGTCCCTTGCATTGGAAGATGGATTGATTCTTAACCACTGGACCACCAGGGAAGTCCCCACATTGTATATAAAAATGGCAAAAATTAAAGAGAGAATGTTAAAAGTAGCAAGGGAAAAGTAACACAGTACTTACAAGGGAACTCCCATTAAGGCTCTCAGCTGACTTTTCAGCATAAACTCTGCAGGTCAGAAGGGAGAGGCATGGGCTTCCCTGGTGGCACAGTGGTTAAGAATCCGCCTGCCAGTGCAGGGGTCACAGGTTCAAGCCCTGGTCCAGGAAGATCCCACATGCTGAGAAGCAACTAAGCCCATGCACCACAACTACTGAGCCTGTGCTCTAGAGCCCGCGAGCCACAACTACTGAAGCCCATGTGCCACAACTACTGAAGATGTGCCTAGAGCCTGTGCTCTGCAACAAGAGAAGCCATGGCAATGAGAAGCCCATGCACTGCAACGAAGAGTAGCCCCCACTTGCCACAACTAGCAGCAACAAAGACCCAACGGAGCCAAAAATAAATAAATAAATTTATAAAAGTTAACTATAAAAAAAATTTAAAAAAAAAACAACCAATCATACACAGCCAACTAGGCTTTCCAAAATCGTGACTGGCAAGATACAATCAAATATTATCCTTGCTTTGATTTGGTGTCTTCTGTAGAAAAACCTCTCCCCTATTTCCTGCAGATAAAGTGCTCCTAACCACCTTTTAAAAATATATTTATTTTTATTTATTTATAAATATTTGCTTCTGTCTTAAACTGTTTCTCTGTGTGCTCTCCCACATGTTGTGCTGTGTCTCTGATAATAAACTTAATACTTGTTTTTGCAGTTTTTGCCTCCTTGAGAAATTCATTTATCAAACAGGGCAAGAGCCAGGGCAACTTTGCCTCTAGCCTCTAGCCCCTAGCCGTTAGGATTCCTGGTTTTTGCACCCAGGCTACTCAGGTTCAATTACTGGGCAGGGAACTAAGATCCTGCTTCAAGTCACCACTCACTGCTCTCTTCCCAAGATCAGAATCAGGGACTGGCCACCCAGAATCACCCTGAGTAATATAAACACATAAGGCACCCATCAGTCCCATCTCTAGGGCAGCCCATCAGATTCCTGTTTCATACTTCAGGCTTAACATTGCGGGCACAGCTCTGCTGGTCCAGAATTTCCACCCAGAATATAGCCCTTCTTCCAAAATCAGACTTGCAGAGCCTAAAAGTGAACATCAGTTCAGATTCCATTTAAAATGAGCACTTAAACAACAACAAAAAAATGTCCTGCCATGGCTCTGCCCCCATTCCTTGGTCACCCTTTTCAGAGCAGCTCAAAGACCAGAGTTTCTGGAAACTCTGTCACCTTTGTGAATGGACCTGGCATTCACAATTTTTGATGCTCAGACTCAGATAAAGGAGAGCAAAGGACTTGAAGTTTGGTGGATGGGTTTTATTTCTATCATCAGTGATAATGAAAGAGAAGAGACAAAGATAATCTCTACTCCCAGGAAGGTAAGCCCAACATCTAAATCCTCTTGGGAAAGATGAACATAGAATACCCAGTTCCCAGCAGATGACGATAATTAACTCTCATAATGTGAGGATCTTAGCACAGTGTCTTGAACATAGTGCATCCTCACATACCTGTGAGCATACAGTAGGTCCTCATGAAACATTCCTTTCCTGAATGAATAAATGTTGTTTCTCCATAAGAGTCTTGCTCAGACCCCACTGCTTTCTCTCGTCCCCACTCAATTTGAAAGTGGTGAGCAGAGAATGTCATCTTTTCAGAAGTTGTTAGTGGTCTTCCCTGGGAATAAGCAGTATTTGTGTTCAGATAGGGTGGTTGTATGTAAGGCACTCAGGCGCTGTTCTTGATTTCTCTAGATCAACGCTGCTGGAAATGAGGTCTGGGGGAAGCAGTGGTTGCTCAAAGTGCAGATTAATGACCTTCATCCCAGACTTGGAGAGTCATAACATCAGAGCATGGGGCCCCAGTATCTGTTTTTAATGGGATCCATAAGTGATTTGTATAGCCATGAAATTCTGATGAGCAACATTCACCAAAGTCATTTTCAGCCTTGACTCCCCATTGGGATCATTTGTGTGTTTTTCAGAACTACCATCCCCTGTGTCCCACCTCAATAGATTCTGTCAGTTAGTCTTTGGCAGGGCCCAGGATCAATGATATCTTAATGAAGTGGCCCAGGTTATTCTATCGTGAGGCCAGAGTAAACACTGTGAGGCTCCCAGGTTCATTTCTGAGGACCTAGTACAGGGCCTGGTTCATGGGGAAGCATGCTCTATGTAGACTGGAATGGGGGACAGTCAGTCTATCTCACGTTCCCAGTGTTGAAGTGGAATGTGTAGGTGTCTCTAGGAGACAAGTGCCCCCAAAGATAAGGGAGGAGAAACTCACATAAACTCCATGAAAGAACTCTGTATGTGCACAGATTTTCCCAGGCCCCCATAAAGAATGGAAGAAGAGTCAGAACATACAGACCCTCACTGGCCATTGGGAAGACTTTGGCTCTCACTCTGATTGCCAGGGAAGATCACTGGAGCAAAAGGAAAATCCTTAGAGAATTTAGGAGCATGATATGAGTGGAGCAGGAGATGTGTCTCTGTGAGAGCAAGAGACAAACCTAGGCTTCTCAACATAATTTCCATCAAAGCAGAGCTTCCCAAACGATATTTTAAAGCCTAGCTTCCTCCTTCACCTTTGGACATCACACCTGTGCTATCTGCTTTATTCATTCCCACCTATCTGGGTGTATGACTGTTGTCTCCTTTTCTTCACATCCCAGGGTTCCTTCCTTTGCTCAAAAAAGGTGACAGGTTCAGCTTAGAGACACAAAAGACCTGTTTATTTAAAAAAAGGAAGATGACTCATCCTGGGGATTCTATAATTTCCAATCCAGTACTATGTTCAGTAGAGAAGAGAGGATACTGTAAGTTATAGAAAATTACTTTACCAAATAGTACTTCCTGACAGACCCTTTAAAACACTTAGAAAGTATTTCTAATCTGCAAATCCATAACTCTACTTCCAAGTACTACTCAATCAAAAATAAGGAATGGGGGCTTCCCTGGTGGCACAGTGGTTGAGAGTCCGCCTGCTGATGCAGGGGACACGGGTTCGTGCCCCGGTCCGGGAAGCTCCCACATGCTGTGCAGCGGCTGGGCCCGTGAGCCATAGCCACTGAGCCTGCATGTCCAGAGCCTGTGCTCCACAACGGGAGAGGCCACAACAGTGAGAGGCCCGTGTACCGGAAAAAAAAAAAAAAAAAGGAATGGAGGAAATTCCCTAGTTAAGACTCCGTGCTTTCATTGCCAAGGGCACAGGTTTGATCCCTGGTGGGGCAACTAAGATTCCACAAGCCGTGCTGTGTGGCCAAAAAAAAAAATAAGGATGGATATCTGATTTTAAGATGTGAACAACAATATCTTATTTCATTTTATAAATATCTAGAATTGTCACTGATCTAGAGTGAAAGATGCAGATCAACTCAAGAAATGAGTAGGACAAGATGAAATATCATGAAGATTTTCTTTGCATCAACAAACCCCTATTTCCATGAAATTATTTCATTTCTCATTTGTGCTGATTATATTATAGCATTTTAAGATACTTGAACATTTACTATAGGACTCTTGTTTTCTTTTCCTGGAGATACAAAAAGTAATAAACAAGAGAATAACTGAAATGACAATGGAATTTAAAAGACCATTTACAGAACTCTTACTAACAAAACCTGAACAAAGGTGAGAGCCTTCATTTTCCAAAGCAATCTACAAGTAAAGGGAAATGAAGACGACAGTAGTATTCACATGAATTGTGATGGTTTATGCACATCTCTTAGTAAATCCCTCCAAGCCCCTATTAACAATAATTGGAAAATTATTAGCTTTTCAGTCGAGGAATCTGGCAGATAGCCCCTGAATCAAGTGAACAAAATTACCATCAGCTGTAATGGGACAAATTGATATCATCTGACCCACGCACACAGGCCTCATCATTGCTGGAACAGTTTTGCAAGAAAGCAAAGAAAAAAGCAAACCAAAAAACATTAATCTAATCATGAGAACAGTGTTAAGCACATTTAAAACCACATATAACTCTCATGTCCTGTACTCTTGTGTATTTTAAATAGGAAGTCTTTCCTTGAGGCAATTGAGAGCTCTATTTTTCAGAACTCTGGGTTATTCTAGGCCCTACAGCAATCAGCTTAATTGGTACATTTTCATTATCCTTGTCTACGTAGACTGATCCTGCATCCAGACAGGACCTAAATATTACATATTCTCTGTCTTCACTGATATCCCAGGACCCAACCTCATATTCAGTGAGAATCCTGTATATCAACACATCCTCAAGTTGATATGACAAAAAGGGAACATTTTCAACATTTGCACATCAGTAATTCATGGTAGAAATTCTTTATGCTGTAAAGGGAACCTGGATGGAAATGGAGAGAAGGCAATGGGATATAAGAGAGGAATAGCCTAGAGATCTAACCTTGGCTATCATTAGGGAAAAAAAGAAAAGTATTGAAAACAAATTTTTTAGGCAGGACTACCAGAGGTACAGAAGTAAATGTTTGCAAGTTCTAAACACATGGGGTTTCAGCAAGAAAAGGTGACACGGCTGCTGATCTGGATCACAAATTTTACCAGAGAACCTGCCATTTCTTCCTCTTCCTCTTCCATTTCCAGGTTTCTTTGGCAGGCGATATTGTGTAGAGAAATCACACCTGTACACCCTTGAAGACATCGGCACAGCACTTTCACCTGCTACCTGCACACTCAGAGGCAGAAGGCCCTTCATATGCAGAAAGGCCACGCTCCCCTATCCTTTGTCACATGACAGATTCAGAAGAAAATGAGCTCCTACACGGAGACCAAAACGTGATATTCTCCTTCCCTGTTTCCATAGGCCCTTCTGTCTCACACTCAGCTACTACTGGTGCTACAGGAATGGGGAATGTGGGGTGCACTGACCTGACCCACTCACACAGACTCTATTATTACCTTTCCTTGAACCAAAGGCTGGACTCAACTCTCACACCACAAAAATACCTGCGAGACCTGTTGCATAACCCTGGTTTCTCCCTGGAATTGCCTGGAGAACGTAATTAAAGCAAATTTATTTCCTATTTCCATGAAATTATTTCATTTCTCATTTGTGCTGATTATATTATAGCATTTTAAGATACTTGAACATTTACTATAGGACTCTTGTTATCTTTTCCTGGAGATACAAAAAGTATCTTTTTTATTAAAACAAAAGAGTTTTCATTGTTTTGTATTTACTTTTACTCTTTTTTCTAACAGCATAGATAAAGGTTTTTGTTTGTTTGTTGGCGACGCTGCCTGGTTTGCAGGATCTTAGTTCCCCGATGGGGGACTGAACCCGTGCCCTTGGCAGTGAAAGCACGGAGTCCTAAGTGCTGGACCACCAGGGAGCTCCCAATAAAGTTTTAAGTTTATAAGTAAAAGCCAATCAGTTTTCCCAACTGGATTTTTTTTTTTTTTCAGTACGCAGGCCTCTCACTGCTGTGGCCTCTCCCGTTGCGGAGCACAGGCTCCGGACGCGCAGGCTCAGTGGCCATGGCTCACGGGCCTAGCCGCTCCGCGGCATGTGGGATCTTCCCGGCCCCGGGCACGAACCCATGTCCCCTGCATCGGCAGGCGGACTCTCAACCACTGAGCCACCAGGGAAGCCCTGGATGTATTTTTTATGTGCCCATGAGCTCTATACAGGGTAATTTTTACTCCTCTCAGTTCTCACTAAAATTTGATGTTATCAATTTTTATTTTATTTATCTATTTAATTTAGGCATCTAGAAATTAGAGGTGCCGTCCTATTATTGTTTCCCTGGTGTCTAGCAGAAATAGATAAAGAAAATGTGATATATAAGAATGAATATTGTTCAGCCTTAAAAAAAATGACCTCTTACATTTGGGAAAACATGAATGAACCTGAAAGACATTATGCTAAGTGGAAAAAGCAACCACAAAAAGAAAACACTTTTATCTCAATTACATCTGGTATCTACTAAAGTCCAACTCACAAAACACAGCAGAATCTTGATTGTCGGGAACTTGCGTGGGAAGACAGGAGATGTTGGTGACACAATTACAAAAATTACGTTATGCAGGATGAATAAGCTCTGGGGATCTAAATACAGCCTGCTGAAACAGTTAATTATACAGGATATTGTACTTGAGATTTGCTAAGGTCCACCCGGCAGGGGTGTGGGGACAAAAGAGGCTCAGATGAAAAGGGAAGAAGGAAGTTAGGGGAGAACTCTGCAAAGGAAGAAAGCAAACAGCGATGAGCACAGTCCACCCACCAAAATACCAGGGCTTTTACAGGCTCCACTTTCAGGACCAACAGCCTTGTTTTCTAGATGCCAACACCCACGCAGGCCTGCAGCTTGACAGCTGCAATCCCATGAGTCAAGCCACGTATTTCTGGGTCCAGAGTCCTGCCTCTGGAGAAACAAAGGGCAGTCAGTCCGCAGACAGCCTGTTAGGCTGTCCCACCACTAGGCCACCCGACCAGGCTAGAAGTGCCCCCCATCAAACGCTGAAGGCAGACCTCTGTGCCCCTCTGTGAGACGAGGCAGTTTGGGTGGGAGAGTCAGAGCCGCCCGATAACCAGCACCTCCTCTCTGGTTACATCCGTGGAGTTCCGCCAACACCCACTGGTGCTCTGGCGTTCTCTAGTGGCCATCCGTTCTAACGCCAACTCTCAGCCCTTCCTCCTCTCCCTCCCCAGCCCTGGGGTCCGCACGGGCCTTGGGCACCTGCCAGACTGATTTCTTTCCTAGTCACCCTCTAAGCCCAATGAAGTGTCCTGCAGA
Source organism: Delphinus delphis (assembly GCF_949987515.2). NCBI lineage: Eukaryota > Metazoa > Chordata > Mammalia > Artiodactyla > Delphinidae > Delphinus > Delphinus delphis. The sequence goes on along the minus strand of NC_082698.1, from coordinate 73,686,894 downwards.
GTTGGGTACGTCTCTCTCAGTCTTGGCTGGTGGGCTACAGATCTTTATCAGATACGTGATTGCCAAACATCTTGTACCATTTTGGAGGGTGGATTATCTTTTCCCTTTCTCCTTTATGCACAACAGTTTTTCGTTGTAAGAAGTCCAATTCATCTCTTTTGGCTTTTCTTGCTTGTGCTTTTGGTATCAGATCTAGGAAATCATTGAATCCAAGGTCATGAAGGTTTACTCTCATGTTTTCCTCTATCAATACAAGTTATATAATTTTGGTTCTTATATGTAGGTCTTTGATCCATTTTGAGTTAATTTTGTATGTGGGATGAGGTAAGAATCCAACTTCATTCTTTTGCATGTGGGCATCCAGTGGTCTTAGCACCTGTGCTAATTGTTTGGGAGAAAATATTTGCAAATGATGCAACCGACAAGGGCTTAATTTCCATAATATACAAACAGCTCATACAACTCAATAACAACCACAAAAAAACAATCCAATCAAAAAATGAGCGGAGGCTATCTGGACAGTTGAAATATGGCTGGTCCAAACTGAAACGCGCTATGAGTGAAAAATACACATCACATTTGGAAGACTTTGTAAGAAAAACAGAATGTAAAATGTATTATTGATGATTAATAAAATGATCACATGTCAGTGATAATATGTAGGGTGAGTTAGGTTAAATAAGATGTACTATTTAAATGAATTGCACCTGTTTCTTTTTACTTTTTAAATGCAGCCACTAGAAAAGTGTACGTGGGGGCAGCATGCTACTCCTTCAGGGCGGTGCTGGCCAGACCCTCTCGGCCCCTGGGTGCTCTGAAGCCAGAGTGGGAGGCTCCCGGTCAGGGATTGCTGCCCCCAGCTCTGGGAGCTGAGTGGGACCCCACCAGGGAGGGCACAGCTGGCCCTATGGCAAGAGCCTTACATGGTGCCTTCCTTCCACCCTCCCCAACCGCCTGCAAGTGTCATTATCCTAGTTTACGAAAATGAAGGGGCAGAGGCTCCGAAAGGCTCAGCAAGGGTGTGGGGAAGAAGGTAGAGACCCAGCCTGTCCACTACAGACCCTCCCACCTCAGCACACCAGTGCCTGACCTGCTTCTAGGCTGAGGTGTCTACCTCTCCCTCCCCCATAGAATTTACCCATTTCAGGTGTAAATTCAATGATTTTTAGTTAATTTGTACTGTTGAGCAACTATCACCACAATTCAGTTTTAGGGCATTTCTATCACCCCATGGGCAGTCCTTCCCCATTCCTACCCCAACCCCAGGCAACCATTAATTCCTTTGTCCCAGCACCATTTGCTGAAATGACTATCCTTTCACTCCATTGAATTGCATTGACATTTTTGTTGAAAGTCAATGAACCATAAATGTAAGGGTTTATTTCTAGACTTGTTGCCGAAATATTGGCTTCCCTGTGCACCAATGCCAGACAGAAATACAGAAATACGGAGACAGAGATTTTGGAGGAAGAGAGAGATGGCTTTATTTTTCTGCCAGGCAGAAGGGAAGACAGAAGTCTAGCGCCTCAAGAACTGTGCCCACACCCCCTTTGGGAATGGGAGAAGATTTTATATGTGGGGCTAGCAGTCCAGGGTATATGATAAGGATCAAAGTAGTGAAGGTCCTGCATTCTTCTTCTTCCTGCATTATTTCAAAACAGTCAGTGCTGGCGTCAGGCAGCCCTGTTACTGGGTCCGTTTGTCTCTGGTTATCAGCCTGCAACTTTTTTCTGAAATGCAAATGTTACAAGGGAGTGCAGGATGTAATTCACATAGTGTTAAAGAGTAATAGGTTAGTTTTGTGGAGTAAAATCTATTTACAGACACTACAGATTAGTAACAGTTAAAAAAAAAAAACTAGGGGTGATTAATTCTTTCAGGCCAGGTTATGTCTCTTCTCTAGCCTGTTCCCTTTATTTTCCTTGTTCTCAGGAGAGGGGAAACTTCATTTCTATTTTTGCTGCAACAGACTCTAGTCTGTGCCACTGATATATATGCCTATCCATATGCCAGCACCATACTGTTTTTTGTTTGTTTCTTTTTTACTGAAGCTTTATAGTAAGTTTTGAAGTCGGGAAACATAAATCCTCCAACTTTGTTCTTTTTCAAAATTCTTTTGGCTGTTTTTGCCCTAGGGGATAAGCTTGCCAATTTCTGTAAAAAGCTTCTGGGATTTTTTTAAAAGACTGCAGTGACTCTATAGATACTTCGGAGAGAATTGCCGTCTTAATCATATTGCATCTTCCAGCCCATGAACACGAACTCTCTCTCCATTTGCTCAGGTCCTTGCTGGTTTCCCTTGGCAGCATCGTGGTTGTCAGTGTGCAGGTCTTGCACTTACACTATCAGGAGTGCCAGAGAGGCTCAGGGACGGGAAGCTGGGGTGAGGGGGGGTGTACAGGGAGAGGGCACATACCCTCCTCACAAACACACACTGCAAAGTCACACCAGGACGAAATACCCCCTTATTATAACCCTGAAGGGCAGAGGGGATTTTCTTGAAAACCTAACTCTAGTAAATGGGGGTTCACCCGCACGGCAGCATCTCAGCTAAACAGATTGGTGTCCTGAAACAGAAGCCAGGTTGTTTGTTCTGTTGTCCAGAGAGCAAGGCCAAACAATGCTGAATCCCACTCACCCTCTGGTGGTGATATCGGGCACCACCGTGGCACTTGGGACCTGGCTTGGGTGGCTGAGTCTAGGCAGCCGCCACAGGCTTCTGGTCATGCGCCGGAGGGAGGGGCTGGGGAAGTGACCCCCGGCCGCTGCCTGGGGAGGGCGATCAGGTCTCAAGCCCTCCACCCCCGCCCCATGCTTCTCCACTCAGCCTGATGGAATCAGCTTCCACTCACCTTTCTTCCCACACACTCTGAGAACATTGCTAACTGAATTCTACTACAGGACACCACAAGTTTATGGCAGCGTGTTGACTAAAAGTGTTTACTGAGGGACTTCCCTGGCGGTCCAGTGGTTGAGACTCCGAGCTTCCACTGCAGAGGGCAAGAGTTTGATCCCTGGTTGGGGAAATAAGATCCCACATCTGCCAGGTGCGGCCAAATAAAATAAAGTATGATACAGATGAACTTATTTACAAAACAGAAACGGGCTCACAAACATAGAAAACAAACTCATTAAGGTTACCAAAGGGGAAAGGGGTTGGGGAGGGATAAATTAGGAGTTTGGGATTAGCAGATACAAACTACTATGTATAAAATAGATAAAAAACAAAGTCCTACTGTATAGCACAGGGAACTATATTCAATACCCTGTAATAAACCATAATGGAAAAGAACATGAAAAAGAATACATATATATACATACTAATTGAAGTAATACATATATATAAAACTGAATCATTCTGCTGTACACCAGAAACTAACACATTGTAAATCAACTATAATTAAAAAATAAATAAGAAACAAAAGTATTCTTTTTTTAAAAAAAAAACAGCCATTTATTTATTTATTTATTTAGCCCTGCCACGCAGCTTTCAGGATCTTAGTTCCCCAACCAGAGATTGAACCCGTGCCTCCTGCAGTGGAAGCACAGAGTCCTGACCACTAGACCTCCAGGGAATTCCCTATTCTAACTTTTTTTTTTTTTTTTTTTGGTGGTACGCGGGCCTCTCACTGTTGTGGCCTCTCCCGTTGCGGAGCACAGGCTCTGGACGCGCAGGCTCAGTGGCCATGGCTCACGGGCCCAGCCGCTCCGCGGCATGTGGGATCTTCCTGGACCGGGGCACGAACTCGCGTCCCCTGCATCAGCAGGCGGACTCTCAACCACTGCGCCACCAGGGAAGCCCTATTCTTACTTTTTAATGAACCTTAATTTTGAAAATTTTCTTTCACACGAAGCCACAGATACACAAATAGGAAGAACCTTAAACATAAGATATATCTGGCAGAGATTCATAAAACTTTCACTTCACAATAAATTCTAGAAAAAAAATGCTTGAAAATAATTACATTTACACTAAAGTTCTCAATCCCTAAATGGAGGTCTGCGGGAAGCCCCTCTTCGAGCCCAAATTCTATTCCATGAAACAAAGAGGAGGTGTTGCCTTGAGACCCCACTTCCCAGGTCTTCCTGGAAATGATTTTAAACTGCTTGATCTTTGAAACTCTTCAGTTTAAGATGTGCTTCTGTGCAAAGTCACCTGGAGTTGGCACTTATGTCTTGTCCTTGACCAGAGCTTACCCTGCAGCCACTAGGGGGCGGGAGTGAGGCGTTCAGGGGCTCTTGGGTACCAAGGACGCCTACGTGTGTTCCAGGCGGGTCCATGGTTTTCTGTCATTTGTCCTGCAGTTCTTGACTGCTCTCCTTGTATGTTTTTACTTGCTCAGATGGTTTTTGCTTGTTCCTTTCTATCTCTGCACTTTCTTGTGCCTTTCATTTCCCTCTTCCTTTCTGCATATCTCAGGCCTTGGCTGCTGCACATCCCAGCACTGTGCTTCCCGCTGCCTCTACCCCGTGTGCCTCTTCAGGCCCAGCGAGTGCAGCCTTGTGCCTTCTGCACGTGGCTTGACTTTATTTGAGGCCTCGTGGGTGATTCCCTAGCTGAGGCAAAGGCCCATTCTCGGCACATTCAGAAACTAGAGAACCAGTTTGGTACAGCACTGATAGGTTGTGAAGGACTTCTCCAATTCCAGGAGGCAGGCCAAAAGAGCCTCCTTGACTCAGATGTGATTTTTCTGGAAAGATTTTTATGAATACCTTCCAGGAATTGGCTTTTGGATGCCAGCCATGTGGGTTTTTAAAAAGGCAACTCTGGGGCTTCCCTGGTGGCACAGCGGTTATGAATCCGCCTGCCAATGCAGGGGACATGGGTTTGAGCCCTGGTCCGGGAAGATCCCACATGCTTCGGAGCAACTAAGCCTGTGCGCCACAACTACTGAGCCTGAGCTCTAGAGCCCGTGAGCCACAACTACTGAAGCCCACACGCCTAGAGCCCGTGCTCTGTAACAAAGAGAAGCCACCACAATGAGAAGCCCGCACACCGCGACAAAGAGTAGCCCCCGCTCGCCGCAACTAGAGAAAGCCCGCGCGCAGCAACGAAGACCCAATGCAGCCAAAAATAAATAAATAAATAAATAAATTTATTTTTTTTAAAAAAGGCAACTCTGTTGCTCTGGCCCTCTCTTCACAATCTGGCCATTTTCAAAACACATGTTGCATTTCTTTTCTTTTTAATATTTATTTATTTATTTGGCTGTGCTGGGTCTTAGTTGCGGCAGGCGGGATCTTCTATTTGCGGCATGTGGGATCTACTTCCCTGACCAGGGATCGAAACTCGGCCCCCTGCATTGGGAGCACAGAGCCTTAGCCACTGGACCACCAGGGAAGTCCCAGCACTTGTTGCATTTCTGTACGTATATTTTTAAACTTTGGCTCAGTTCGTTGTTGATTCACTCAATGTCTTAAGGAGAGTGGAGCTCCAAGAATAAAATGGTAGTATGGGGCTTCCCTGGTAGCGCAGTGGTTGAGAGTCCGCCTGCCGATGCAGGGGACGCGGGTTCGTGCCCCGGTCCGGGAAGATCCCACATGCCGCGGAGCGGCTAGGCCCGTGAGCCATGGCTGCTGAGCCTGCGCGTCCGGAGCCTGTGCTCCGCAACGGGAGAGGCCACAACAGTGAGAGGCCCGTGTACCGAAAAAAAAAAAAAAATGGTAGTAAGCACTGGCTGCCTGCGCACATCAAGAAACTGGCCCAGGCCATGGCTCCTCAGGCAGTACAGCCTTTTTAAGTCGCCCAGTCCTTCTTAACAGATGTTATTTCATTAAAAGCCCCGCCCTCGCCACAGCTCTGAAGCCTTAGGCCTCTTCTAAGCCAGAGTCAGAGGTGCTGAGTTCTCAGGCCATGTGGGTCTTCCGGTACGCCCAGTCCTCTTGCATTTCTATTCCAAGACTTGCTTCTCCACTCTCTGGTCCTCTCTGATGAGTAGTGAACGGCCTCAACTCAGTCACTCCTGTCTTTAATTCTGAGGGTCCCCTGATGGTCTCCTTTAGCTGGCATTTATTCTGCCCTTGTCAGTTGTGGGTGCCCTGTGATGGGCTCGTTATCTGATACTTGTTCTGTGTCCGCCACACATTGAGCCTGCAGTGGAGCAGCCCCTCAGTCCTGGAGCTCCCCAGTTCCTCAATGAGCCCCAGGAACCCGATGCTTCCAAAGGACCCAATGCTCCGAGGAGATCAGGGGAGAGAAGAGGCCTAGCAGAACAGCCACTCAGAAACACTTGTGGAGTGAAGACTGGCGCCCCTGCTGGTCTGACTCTGGTCCCACATCCCTGAAGCTGCACCCAGATCACAGGACCAGGTGTTTCCATGGTGATGACATACAACACTAAACTCTTATTTCTGCATCACTTCCAGGTCCCCACACCCCATCCCTAATTCAATGCTCAGGTGTCCAGATGCAATGAGGCAGAACACAAAGAAGTGGGGTTTCAAGGGTCCTGGAGAAGGGGTGGCCAGGGTACTTTTGACAGGAGGCAGAGGGCTCTGAGCTCAGGGACCATGAGCCTATGGATCAAGGCTGTAGCAACTGAGAGATCATGGATTTGGGATTTAAGGAGCTTAGACTTGGGAACATGGGTGGGAGACCCATGAGAGGGAGCCCAGAGGTTCATGAAGCCCTAAAAAGAAGAGATCTAGGACGAGCTAGTGGGGAGTCAAGGTTGGAGAGAGAACAGCTTGTCCTAAGGAAGGCCTTCTCCATCATAGAGCAGTCCTAGAACAGGCCTCCCAGCCACTGTAGATGTATGAGCAAACTCCTGAGCACTCCTGCAAGGGAATCAGTCCAGAGGGCTCAGACACTGAGTAGGGTGAGAAAGAGGCTCTTTGTAGCGACTCCCTCCTCTTTTCCCCACTGCCTGCTCCCAGAGGAAATCACTTCCGAGCAGGGTTTTTCCATCCCTGAGCTCTGCCAGGTCACGGTTCATCTCTGAGGTCCTGCCCTCTTCCCCTCATCTCTGTGTCTCCACATGTATCTCCTGTTTGCAGAGGAGACTCTATCATCTGGTGTCACTTGACACAAGATGTTTGGTCGTGCTTTTCATGGGCCTCGTGGCAACAGTCCTTCCTCAACCGTTTGTGTTGCCTTGACTTTTCTCATGTAGTGATCTCCAAAGTGATCCTTCGCTAGATTCTTTTCCTCATCTCATCTTAAAGGTGAGTTTTCCTAGACCAGATTTGCGTAGGACATTTGTGTCAGGGAGAATCAGGGCTGTGAGTGTCAGGGCTGTGTCTTAGGCTTGTATAGATTTTGTGGGGATTCAAGTTTTTGTATGTAAACATGTTTTGCACCTTAAAAGAATAAATGTCGGGCTTTCCCGGTGGCACAGTGGTTGAGAGTCCGCCTGCCGATGCAGGGGACATGGGTTCGTGCCCTGATCCGGGAAGATCCTACATGCCGCGGAGCGGCTGCGCCCATGAGCCATGGCCGCTAAGCCTGCGCGTCCAGAGCCTGTGCTCCACAACGGGAGAGGCCACAACAGTGAGAGGCCCGCGTACAGCAAAAAAAAAAAAGAATAAATATCATTATGTGTATGAGAGGTTATAAAGGCAGGGCATAAAGAGCACTAGGAAGTAGGGCCAGTGTACTACTATGTCTCAGTGGATGAAGTAGACACACCATCATGTTCAGACATCTTCTGTGTGTGCCTAAGCCTGAGTCTGTAACTCAAGGGGGCAAACCATTGGCCCCGGATGTGGCCATATCCCCCGACCCACCCGGGTGTTCACTTTGATCCTCAGTTTTAATGATTTCCTTGCTTTTCTTCCTAGTCTTACTCCCTTCGTGCCATATCCTAAGAGGCCTGGCTTCACATGCCCTGTCCACTCTCTGTCCATGGCCTTGTGCCTGTGTCTTACTCCCAGGAAATTACGATTCAGCCTCAGCCAAGGGGCCAGTCTCTTCAGACAAGCCTATCTGGTATTGTCTTTCTTATGATCAAACACTAAACTCAGAAAAAACGAATGCTGTCAACGGGGTTTTACACCCACACCATCTTGATGCTTCCTGAATAAACAAATGCCCCAGAGGTTTTTGCTCCTTCACCTGTCACCTGACACAGCAGTCGCGTGCAAGGGACCCTAGGAATAAGAGGCACGGTGCTATCCTTTACATTTAATTAGCTCCACATTTTTTATTAATGCAACATTGAAGAGCTGACCGGCTGACCTACTTATCCAGCCCACAGGGCAGGCAAAGCTCTAAAATCTAAAAGTGAAGTTCAACCTTTAGGAGGTTAATTTTGTATATGCAGAACGTGCAGAGTATGAAAAAATGTTACATTAAAAAAACATTTAGAGTCCGTGTGCTTTACAGGGTGAGTCGGAAGGCTGGCTATGTCACGGTGGTCATGCCCCTGGGGTAACCCTGAGAAGTAGTTCTGTATCAAACCTCATGAAAGCTTATTTCTTCTCTTTATCCTGATATTGTTGGTTACTATAATAATTTAACCAGGCCATTCAGTCTTGTCTTCAGCAGATGGCTTCTGCTTTCCTGCCACGCTTGCCTGAAGAACCATTTTAAGTTAAAAGCCAGAAGTTGCATGCCCAACAAAGGACCATCTCAAAGCCAGGGTGGGAAGGACTGGATTGCATACTCAGCAAATGACACTACAAAAAAGACTCATGGGTACAGGATTCTTAGCATCAACTAACATCACCTGTAAGACTGTCCCAGGGAACCGAGTGAGGGCTTCTAGGACTCTGAGTTCAGAACAGAAGCAAGCAAATCACCACGACTGTGTGTCTGGGGCACTGACCTGTGTTTCGGGAATCCATGGAGATCGGCATGTTGTTGTATCGTGCGGTGGCCCTGCCTTGTCCTCAGGGTGAGGGGGAACAGAGTCACATCTTCCGGCAACGCGCCCTCACACTGACTGATGAACTCCATCAGTACACAGCGGCGTGTCTGTGCTCTGGAGGGAAGGAAACAAAGAGAGTGATAGCCTAGAGTGCCTGCCTCCCAGCTCCCACCCACACGGTGAGACAACGGATGCCGGGCTCATGCCTGGGAGAGGTCTGCCGCTCCCGTTCCTCCCCTTCTGTCCTGCCTAAAAGGGGGTCTTCTCATCGAGAAGAAACCGTACGGACTTCCCTGGTGGCACAGTGGTTAAGAATCCACCTGCCAATGCAGGGGACACGGGTTCGAGCCCTGGTCCAGGAAGATCTCACATGCCGCAGAGCAACTAAGCCCGTGCGCCACAACTACTGAGCCTGCGCTCTAGAGCCCGCGAGCCACAACTACTGAAGTCCGTGCACCTAGAGCCCGTGCTCTGCAACAAGAGAAGCCACCACAATGAGAAGCCCGCGCACCACAACAAAGAGTAGCCCCTGCTCCTGCAACTAGAGAAAGCCCATGCACAGCAGTGAAGACTCAACGCAGCCAAAAATAAAAATAAATTTATAAAATTAAAGAAGAAGAAGAAGAAACCGTACGTTTTGAAGCAGTCCCTACTGTGGCCAGCCAGGACAATTCACTTACTCCTGGCCCTCAGCCTGCCCTTTTCCCAGGGCCAGGCAGTGAGGCAGAGAAGACGTTTGAGAGCCAAAAACCAGTGAGGTGGACCTAGGAGCCTGCTGGGATCCAGGCCGAGTGTGTGGACCTGAGTGAGGACCCCTGAGTTCACGCCCCAGCTCTGCCACAAGCTGGCTGTGGCCTCGCTGCGTTTCTCTGCTTCCAATCTATAGAATAATGATGAGAGAGCCTCCTCCCTCGGCTTGTTATGAACCTTAAATGAATTAATATGTTCAAAGAACTTAGAAGAGCACAGCTTCGTGAGTGCCCATGGTGTTAGCTCTCATTTTCACTCGGAGACCTCAGGGAAGCTCGTTCCTTTGAGCTTTGGTGACCGCTGTCCATCTCAGCCCTGACCTGAAGATCAAATGAGATCATAGGTAAGAGCTTCGTCAAGGGCCACTTGACCATACCGGAGTAGGCTCGTGAAGTCATTATGGTACGTTTCTGTAGCTTCCCTAGAACAATGGCGTTCCCTTCCCCCGCAGTGCTATGCTCCTGCCAGAGCCTCCTTGGGCCCCTCCCTGCTGCAGGACCTGATGTTCCTGTCTCAGTTTTTGCCTCCAGTTCTTCAGGGCAGAATTTCTGCTCCCCCAGGAGCAGCGGGGGTGAGCAGACAGCCGTGGGTGAGTTTCACTCCATGTTGTTAGCCCTGAGGGTAAAGTCTGGGCAATGGGATGGAAGTGGGTCCCAGTCCTTGCTCAGAGAGCTATTTGCCTGGCACATTGCTAAGCATTCCTCATAACTGATGCCTGTATTAGAAGTGCTCTAGTGTCTATCATTTGGGAATTATAAAACAACAATGTCCTCTACTAACATTTACATTTTACTACACTGTGAAATAACATTTTAGTGAATATCCTTGTCAATAATTCTCTGTGCATGTCCTTGTTTCTTAGAATAAATTTTTAGTAATAGAAGTATTGAGCGAATGTAATAATTTTAATACTTATAGCCAAATAAGACTTCCAAACAGGTTGCTACCAATTTACCCTCTTACCAGCAGCAAATTAACATTCCTGTTTCCTGAGCCCTTACCAAACGCATATTTCATAGTCTCTATCTCTCTATATATCATTGCCAGTTTCATAGATGAAAAATTATCTCTGTGAAGTATAAAAGTTCCTATAAAAATACGGTAGCTCTTTTTTCTTTTTAAAATTTATTTATTTATTATTTTTGGCTGCGTTGGGTCTTCGTTGCTGTGCGCAGGCTTTCTCTAGTTGCGGCAAGTGGGGGCTACTCTTCATTGTGGTGCGTGGGCTTCTGATTGCAGTGGCTTCTCTTGTTGCGGAGCATGGGCTCTAGGCCTGCGGGCTCAGTAGTTGTGGCTCGCAGGCTCTAGAGCACAGGCTCAGTAGTTGTGGCACATGGGCTTAGTTGCTCAGCGGTATGTGGGATCTTCCCGGACCAGGGCTCGAACCCATGTCCCCTAAATTGGCAGGCGGATTCTTAACCACTGTGCCACCAGGGAAGTCCAGTAGCTCTATTTTTAATGATCCAGCAATCCCACTCCTGGAAATATATCCGGAGAAAAACATAATTTGAAAAGATACATGCACCCCAATGTTCACTGCAGCACTACCTACAATAGCCAGGACATGGAAGTAACCTAAATGTCCATCAACAGAGGAATGGAAAAAGATGTGATACATATATACAATGAAATATTACTCAGCCATAAAAAGAACAAGATAATGCCATTTGCAGCAACATGGATGGACCTAGAGATTGTCATACTGAGTGAAATAAGTCAGACAGAGAAAGACAAATATTATATGATATCACTTCTGTGTGGAATCTAAAAAAAGGGTACAAATGAACTTATCTACAAAACAGAAATAGAGGGGCTTCCTTGGTGGCACAGTGGTTGGGAATCCGCCTGCCAATACAGGGGACACAGGTTCGAGCCCTGGTCCGGGAAGATCCCACATGCCGCGGAGCAACAAAGCCCGTGAGCCACAACTACTGAGCCCACGTGCCGCAACTGCTGAAGCCTGTGCGCCTAGAGTCCGTGCTCTGCAACAAGAGAGGCCACTGCGGTGAGAAGTCCGTGCACCGCAACAGAGAGTAGCCCCTGCTCACTGTAACTAGAGAAAAGCCCACACGCAGCATGGAAGAACCAACACAGCCAATAAATAAATAAATAAATAATTAAAAAAAACAACAAACAGAAATAGAGTCACAGGTGTAGAAAACAAAGTAATGATTACTCGGGGGTAAGAGGAGGGAAGGATAAATTGAGAGATTTGGTTTGACATATACACATTACTATATATAAAATAGATAACTAATAAAGACCTACTGTATAGCACAGTGAACTCTACTCAATACTCTGTAATGGCCTATATGGGAAAAGAATCTAAAAAAGAGTGGATATATGTACATGTATAAATGATTCACTTTGCTGTACACCTGAAACTAACACAACGTTGTAAATTGGTTGGCTATTGCCAGAATGCTGTGTAACAAACAGCCACAAAGTCTCCACGGCATATAAGACTTTGTTCCACATTCATGCACCCTGGGGTGGCTGGACCTCAGCCAATAGGGTGTGCTCAGGTCTGCTCCCTGGGTCTCTAATTATCCTGGGACCAATGGGCAATCTGCATACATTCTACTGCTGGCAATGGCAGAAACACATGAGAACAAGCTTCTGCTCACATCACAGCCACAGGAGTTTCAAAACAAGTCACCTACCAAGCCCAATGTCAAGGGACAGAAAGTCCTTGCTACTCACCATGATGTCATCTTGGCTGGAGGCCACTACTGCAGTAAAGTGAAGCATCCAGACCAGTAATTCCACCACAGCTGTGAAGCTGAACACTACCTTACATGCTTATTTGTGGTATTGCTTCCTTCAGAGTATTACCTATTTGGGAGTGCCTTGGACCAGGGGTCAGGTTTAGATATAATGATCAGGGAAGGTAAGTCATGCAGCAAAAATGAGCTTGTAAAGCCAGGAGAACTTCAAGGGGCCAGTGTGAGCAGGAACAAGGAAGCGTGGGGTTGGGTAGGGCGTGGGCAGTTCATAGTGACGTGCGCCAAAATGTGGGGAGAGTTGATTGGGATCCAGAGCAGCAACAGGGGGATCCCTTCTTAGGCTCTTGCAGTAGTTCAGAGCAGGAGCAGTGGAGGCGGAGGGTAGATATGGGATTTAAATGTAGACTAGGTAGAGAGAAATGGGGGTCAGGCCTGGGCCTCCAGGGCAGGGTACCTCCTTTACTGAAATGGGGAATACTGATGAATGATAATGCTTTTTGAGGCGTGGTGATCAGTAGTTCTATTTTGAATGTGCTCAATTTGAGATAGTTATTAGACATCCAAGCGTGGATGTATATGAGGTAGTCAGCTGCTTAGCCTTGTGTCCAGAAAAACGGACTGGAGACAGTGGTTTGGAGAGTCAGCACACAGAATTTAAAGCCATAACTTCACTTACAAGGATAAAGAGAAAAAAAGGAAGAGTCCAAGGGCTGAGCCAATGGCACTGCCATCACCCCAGGTGGCGGTGAGATTCGGGAGTGGGGCCTCTTGAGAAAGGACCAAGGAGGGCTTCCCTGGTGGCGCAGTGGTTGAGAGTCCGCCTGCCGATGCAGGGGACGCGGGTTCGTGCCCCGGTCCGGGAAGATCCCACATGCCGCGGAGCGGCTAGGCCCGTGAGCCATGGCCGCTGAGCCTGTGCATCGGGAGCCTGTGCTCCGCAATGGGAGAGGCCACAACAGTGAGAGGCCCGCGTACCAAAAAAAAAAGGACCAAGGAATGCCACCTCAATACAAGTGAGGAAAGGGTGATAAATGGAATATTGCCTGCCACATCAGTAAACAAAGGATGTCACAGTCATCAGCGATTGCAGCCCTCCAGCGTGAGCTTGTGAGCCCTGAGGAAACTCGGGAAGGAAAGAATATCTACCACCTGGCAGCCATCAGACTGCAGCCACTCCCTAGACTGAGCCCTGAAGAAACTCAGGATATGAAAACACAGGATCCTGGCCCCAGATAGCTGAGGTGCATATCAAAGATATGACGGCAGTGAGCCCAGACTCTGGCATCTTCCCATACCTAGAAAAGCACGAAATTCCTCAACTTGACATATCTGGGTTTCTTTAATTAACAGTCCTCTTTTGACGTTCAGACTACCTGCCTTTGTTGCAAAACTCATATATAACCTGCCCCCGCCTCCTCGGAGCAGTTCTCCCAGGGTTACTTGAGATGCTGCCTCCCCGGCTTGAAGTCCTAAAACTTCCCGCTGAATAAAACATAACTCTGAACTTTTAGGTGGTGAATAATTTTTTAGTCGACAAGGGCTTCAAGGAAGAGGGAAGGTGAGGTAAACTGGAAAGCTTGGAGATGTGGTGAGAGGGAGAGGGCTGAAACGGGGATTTCTGGTGCTGGGCTTGGCTAGTTTAGCCTCTTAACGGCTGTAAGCAAGGCTCCGAGTCCGCTTCTCCAAGAGGCTCTTCCTTCCCCGCATGGTCGTGGATGGCGCCACAGCGCCTCACATCATTTAACGAGGACAAAACTCTCCCAGACCACACACACCCCAGTCCCAAATCTCTGGTCCTATGGTCAGAACTGGGCCAGGCTGCCTCTGTCCCTGACAAAGGGCAAGGCCCTCAAGAGGCTCCGTTCTCCGTGCACTTTGCTCAGAGAGCCCAACCAATGTTATTACAGCTTTGTTTTGGGGGACAAGGAGAGGCCAGGGTACCTATGAGAAGCTGACTGAACCAGAAGACACATGAGGCGGAGCCAAAATTTTCACAAACCAACAAGGAGGGGTGCGGGGGAGGGACGGGGCGCTTTGAAGAATCTGTCTTCCCGCAATCTCAGCCCCTCACCTGTTCCTAGTGTACCTGTGCCGGTCTCCCCGCGTGAGGTGGCCAGGAAAGTCCGGCTCTCTCCACCCAGGCTGCTTAACGTCATCATGGGAACACCGTGGGCGGGGCTGCGAAGCGGTTATTGTGACGCTCCAGGATCGGAGCCTCCGATTGGCTGGTAGGGCGGGGGGCGGGGCCAGCTGGGAGGGGTGGGGCTGAGAGGCCTGGAGGTGCCAGGTGGGCGGTGGCCGGGAAGAGACCTGTGGATCTAAGGCTCAGGTAAAAACCTCATTGCTGGGGCCTTGCAAAGATAGAGGAAGATGAGACTTCCCTGGTGGCACAGTGGTTCAAGCCCTGGTCCGGGAAGACCCTACAGGCCTCTAAGCCCCCGTGCCTGGAGCCCGTGCTCCGCAACAAGAGAAGCCACCGCTATGAGAAGCCTGCGCACCACAACGAAGCGTAGCCCCCGCTCTCCGCAACTAGAGAAAGCCCGCGTGCACCAAAGAAGACCCAACGCAGCCAAAAAAAAAAGATAGAGGAAGATGTATGTCCCTTCTTGCCACTTTATTGGGGCTGCACAGGGACTGAACAAAAATACCCTCCTGCTGGCCACTCCCGATCCGCCCACACTCCGCAAAGAAACTTTTTCTGTAGAACCCATGAAACAGCGAGAAGCAGAGAGCCAAAGACAACCACGGATATTGTTCATCTTTCTCTCAGCCTTCCCCAAAAGGACCAACAGCTGTTTGCCAGCGTCAGTACTGTGCATTAGAGAGAGATAATCATACTTTTCAGGGATTACTGGACACTGGCTCTGAACTAATTTCTGAAGACTCACCATTCAGAGACTAGGGGCTAATGGAGCACAGGTGATCCATGAAGATTTAGCTCAGGTCCACTCACAGAGGGTCCCTGATGCCACCCTATGGTTATTTGCCCAGTTTCAGAATTGGAATAGACATACGCAGCAACTGACAGAATCCTCACATTGGTTTTCTGATCTGTGGAGTGAGGACTGTTATGGTAGGAAAGGCCAAGTGGAAGCTACTAGAACTGCCTCTACCTAGGAAAACAGTAAACCAAAAATACTGTGTTCCTGGAAGGACGGACTTGAAGGATCCTGGAGTGATGATTCCCACCTACAGACCCAT
Organism: Delphinus delphis; assembly: GCF_949987515.2. NCBI lineage: Eukaryota > Metazoa > Chordata > Mammalia > Artiodactyla > Delphinidae > Delphinus > Delphinus delphis. Next base: position 73,671,410 of record NC_082698.1, on the reverse strand, counting down.
TCAACTCACTCATTTGGCCTATGCAAAAGACAGGTGGACCCTGGAGAATGATAGTGAACTTAGTTGTTCATTTTTTCCTGGAGGGAGAAAAGGCCAGAGGTACGAGTCTGCTGATTCATGGGCCATGGCCAATGTTTGGCTGAATGCTCAAGGATTTAGAAGGAACACAATTGGAATATTGGTGACTGTGAAGTTTGGGGAGGAGGTATGTGGATAGACTTCTCTGAACAGGCAAAAAAACCCACATTTGTGTCCTGTGTGAATGCTCACCAAAGGGTGACCTCAGCAGAGGAGAATTTTAATAATCAAGGGGATAGGATGATCCATTCTGTGGTTACCACTCAGCCTCTTTCCTCAGCCACCCCTGTCATCACCCAATAGACTCATAAGCAAAGTGGCCACAGTGGTAGGGATGGAGGTTATGTATGGGCTGAGCATCGTAGACGTCCACCCACCAAGGCCAACCTGGCTACAGCCACTGGTGAGCACCCAACTTGCCAGCAGCAGAGACCAATACTGGTTCCCCAGTATGACACCATTCCCCAAGTTGATTATGTTGGACAGCTTCCATCATGGAAGGAATAGCACTTTGATCTTACTGGAATAGACACTTCATCTGGATATGGACTCTCCTTTCCAAAGAGGGTTCTAGCTGTTCCACTGTGGCAGTTGAAAGATGGCCATGAATTCTTCGGAACTTCTCCCATACTGAAGTGGGGTCTGTGTGCCCTGCCGTTAGATCTGGGCAGGCTCTTTAACTGTTTTGACTAATAGAATACAGAGGAAGTGATGCTAGGCCACCTTGGGTCTCAGGGTTTTATAAGCTTCCACTTTATGTCTCTCAGAACACTCAGCCTTGGGATTCTCAGCTGCCAGGTAAGAATTCTTACTACCCTTCTGGAGAGACCATGTTGAGAGGCCCTGAAACCTCATAGAGAGGGAACTCACTGAGACCAGCTTCTGGCCTTCTCCACCAAAGCACCAGGCATGTGAATGAAGCCATCATGGGCCCTCAAGACCACCCCAGCCATGAGCTGAAAACTGAGTAACCCCAATGCACCCTCACGGAGCAAGAGAAGTGGCCGCCCTGGGAGTTCCCTGGCGGTCCAGTGGTTAGGACTTGGCCCTTTCACTCACGAAGCCCAGGTCTGATCCCTGGTCAGGGAAGTAAGATTCCGCAAGCTGTACGTCATGGCCAAAAAAAAAAAAAAGAGAGAGAGAGAAGTGGCCACCTGATAATCAAAGATGCCACTATGGATAACCAAAACAAACAGATTCTATGTTCACCACTGACAGCAGAGTTGGAGATGGGGCTGCATTTTCCATGGTGCTGGGCTGGCAGAGAGAGAACTCAGCTCATGGGCAGAGGGCCTGCGATAGGAACAGAGTCTTCCTTTGTCCTCGTTCATGGCTGGAAACACAGATGAAAGAGAAGGTTTGTCCCCTCAAAGAGCTCACATAAAAATAGCTGACACTGATTACCACCTCCCACCCATCACAAGTTCTTTAAACCTTCCTCCAAACACTGTGATGTGAGTAGCATTGTGAGCAGATGGGGAAAACGAGGCCCAGAAACATTAATTTATGCAAGGACACAGGTATTGATTGAACCAGGATTCAAACCCAACAGACAATCTGTCTCCAGAGTGCCCCCTCTCACCCTTCAGGCTTCACCAGCTTTAGCTGGGGATGAGGCCTGAAAAGGAAGGGACTGGGCGGGATGGGAAGGAATCAGGTGGGTTGACACAGAATGGAGAGAAAAGATGCTCATAAACAGATGGAAAGGCTGGCTGGAGAAAGTGGGAGAATCTAGCAAGGGAAGGGTTAGCATGGAATAGGAAGAGACAGAGGAAGGACAACCAATTTGTGATCAGACTGAACAGAGTACGGAGGCCCAGGAGGAAGGAAGGGCTATGTGGCTAGCAGAGGGACGCAGGAAGAGAGAAAAGGCCCTGACTCAGGGCAGCAAGCATAGTGAGCTGGCATTCCTTGGGCTCAGGTTGGCCCCAGCCCCTCTGGGCACTCAGGCTCCTCAGATGGTGACCCCTCTCTCTGCCTGTTGGCCTCTTGGCATAAAGAATCCAAAGTCAATAGGGGGGACTTCCCTGGTGGCACAGTGGTTGAGAGTCCACCTGCCAATGCAGGGGACACGGGTTCGAGCCCTGGTCCGGGAAGATCTCACATGCCGCAGAGCAACAAAGCCCATGTGCCACAACTATTGAGCCCGTGTGCCACAACTACTGAAGCCCGCGTGCCTAGAGCCCGTGCTCCACAACAAGAGAAGCCACCACAATGAGAAGCCCGCACACCGCAACGAAGAGTAGACCCCACTCACCACAACTAGAGAAAGCCCACGTGCAGCAACAAAGACCTAACAACGAAGACCCAATGCAGCCAAAAATAAATTTTTTTTAAAAAGTCAATAAGGGGCAGTCATGGCTTCACATTTGCTGATGAAGTCATCTTTCTCTGGAGCCAGGATCTCTAGGCTTTTGGGGACTAAAACTGAGACAGAAACTCTAAATCCCCTAAGTGTGTCACTGAGAGCAAGGGCCACACCTCCTTTTACCCCTTGGTCCTCTACGCATTGGGGGTGACACAGCCTCATATAATGGGAGTGACTAAGGAGGATGGCACACCACCCTTGCAGGATTAGTCTCTTAGCTGATGCCTTAACCACCCTATGAAAAGGTTCCAGCCTACCGTTGGGCTGGCACTTGCTGGGTATGGTAGATGATGGAACCAGTACATGGGGACTTGCCCACTGCCACACCCTTTTTGCTGTAAAGTAGGTTCCTTAGTCCAATTCCTTAGTTATGCAGAATCCCACATAACTTGACGGTTTAAATACTGTCTATGTCCTTGGAGAGTGGAGAAGGCAAACTCACACTCAATATGTGTCAGCTCCAGTCAATATGGTCACTGTCCTCCAGAGTGAAGGGATCCAGAGTAATCAACCTGTCACCAAGTAGCTGGTTCATCTCCTCGAGGACCAGGGCAATATTGCAGGCTCAGTGTTATCCTCTGTTGCTGGCAGGCTGGACAGTGGGCCATGGTGGCATCCAGGCCAGCCTTGGTGACTGGGAGCCTGTGCTGTTGGGTCCATGTACACCTCACCCCTGGCACCATGGCTGCCTTGCTCACATGCACATTGTGCCAGTGCTGGCTGATGCCAGTGCATGAGTCTGCTGTCTACATGGCTCCTAAAGCTTCCTCCATGGGAATGTGACACTCGGACCTTCACACACCGGCTGCAGCAGGTCTTCACTTTGCTTCATCTTGTCTGTCACTTTCCTAGAGATGCCAGAAAAAATTACCACAAACTTACTGACTTAAAAGAACAGAAATTGGACTTCCCTGGTGGCACAGTGCTTAAGAATCACTTGCTAATGCAGGGGACACGGGTTCGAGCCCTGGTCCAGGAAGATCCCACATGCCGTGGAGCAACTAAGCCTGTGTGCCACAACTACTGAGCCTGCGCTCTAGAGTCCGCAAGCCACAACTACTGAAGCCTGCGTGCCACGATTACTGAAGCCTGCGTTCCTAGAGCCCATGCTCTGCAACAAGAGACACCACCACAATGAGAAGCCCGTGCATCGCAACAGAGAGTAGCCTCCGCTCACCACAACTAGAGAAAGCCCACGCACAGCAACAAAGACCCAACGCAGACAAAAGTAAATATAAAAATAAATACATCTTAAAAAAAAAAAAAGACTCCACGCTTCCACTGCAGAGGGTGAGGGTTCGATCCCTAGTCAGGGAACTAAGATCCCTCATGCCACACAGCGTGGCCAAAAAAAAAAAGTCAAAAGACTGACCATGCCAGTCTTGGCAAGGATGTGGAGAAATTGGAATGTTATATGCTACTGGTGGAAGGTAAAATGATGCAACCACTTTAGAAAACAACTTGGTGGGTTTTTATGAAGTTAATCATAAACATACTCAGAGGCCAGACAGCAGAAGCAAGAAGAACTACAATCCTGCAGCCTGAGGAACAAAAACCACATTCACAGAAAGACAAGATGAAAAGGCAGAGGGCTATGTACCAGATGAAGGAACAAGATAAAACCCCAGAAAAACAACTAAATGAAGTGGAGATAGGAAACTTTCCAGAAAAAGAATTCAGAATAATGATAGTGAAGATGATCCAGGACCTCGGAAAAAGAATGGAGGCAAAGATCGAGAAGATACAAGAAATGTTTAACAAAGATCCAGAAGAATTAAAGAACAAACAAACAGAGATGAACAACACACTAACGGAAGTGGAAAATACAGTAGAAGGAATCAACACCAGAATAACTGAGGCAGAAGAATGGATAAGTGACCTGGAAGACAGAATGGTGGAATTCACTGCTGCAGAACAGAATAAAGAAAAAAGAATGAAAAGAAATGAAGACACCCTAAGAGACAACTGGGACAACATTAAACTCAATAACATTCGCATTATAGGGGTCCCAGAAGGAGAAGAGAGAGAGAAAGGACCTGAGAAAATATTTGAAGAGATTATAGTCAAAAACTTCCACTATTATTCAACATAGTTTTGGAAGTCCTAGCCATGGCAATCAGAGAAGAAAAAGAAATAAAAGGAATACAGATTGGAAAAGAAGAAGTAAAACTGTCACTGTTTGCAGATGACATGATACTATACATAGAGAATCCTAAAAATGCCACCAGAAAACTACTAGAGCTAATCAATGGATTTGGTAGAGTAGCAGGATACAAAATTAATGCACAGAAATCTCTTGCATTCCTATACACTAATGATGAAAAATCTGAAAGAGAAACTAAGGAAACACTCCCATTTACCACTGCAACAAAAAGAATAAAATACCTAGGAATAAACCTACCTAGTGAGACAAAAGACCTGTATGCAGAAAACTATAAGACACTGATGAAAGAAATTAAAGATGATACCAACAGATGGAAAGAAATACCATGTTCTTGGATTAGAAGAATCAATATTGTGAAAATGACTATGCTACCCTAAGCAATCTACAGATTCAATGCAATCCCTATTAAATTACCAATGGCATTTTTTAGAGAACTAGAACAAAAAATCTTAAAATTTATATGGAGACACAAAAGACCCCAAATAGCCAAAGCAGTCTTGAGGGAAAAAAGCAGAGCTGGAGGACTCAGACTCCCTGACTTCAGACTATACTACAAAGCTACAGTAATCAAGACAATATGGTACTGGCACAAAACAGAAATATAGAACAATGGAACAGGATACAAAGCCCAGAGATAAACCCATGCACCTATGGTCAACTAATCTATGACAAAGGAGGCAAGGATATACAATGGAGAAAAGGCAGTCTCTTCAATAAGTGGTGCTGGGAAAACTGGACAGCTACACATGAAAGAATGAAATTAGAACACTCCCTAATACCATACACAAAAATAAACTCAAAATGGATTTGATACCTAAATGTAAGACTGGACACTATAAAACTCTTAGAGGAAAACATAGGAAGAACACTCTTTGACATAAATCATAGCAAGATCTTTTTTGATCCACCTCCTAGAGTAATGGTAATAAAACCAAAAATAAACAAATGGGACCTAATGAAACTTAAAAGCTTTTGCAAAGCAAAGGAAACTACAAACAAGATGAAAAGACAACCCTCAGAATGGGAAAAAAATATTTGCAAACGAATCAACGGACAAAGGATTAATTTCCAAAATATATAAACAGCTCATGCAGCTCAATATTAAAAGAACAAAAAACCCGGGGCTTCCCGGTGGTGCAGTGGTTGAGAGTCCACCTGCCGATGCAGGGGACATGGGTTTGTGCCCCGGTCCAGGAAGATCCCACATGCCACGGAGCGGCTGGGCCCGTGAGCCATGGCCGCTGAGCCTGCGCGTCCGGAGCCTGTGCTCCACAACGGGAGAGGCCACAACAGTGAGAGGCCCGCACACCGCAAAAAAAAAAAAAAAAAAAAAAAAAGGGCAGAAGACCTAAATAGACATTTCTCCAAAGAGGACATATGGATGGCCGAGAAGCACATGAAAACTGCTCAACATCACTAATTATTAGAGAAATGCAAATCAAAACTACAATGAGGTATCATCTCACACCAGTTAGAATGGGCATCATCAGAAAATCTACAAACAACAATTGCTGGAGAGGGTGTGGAGAAAAAGGAACCCTATTGCACTGTTGGTGAGAATGTAAATTGATACAGCCACTATGGAGAACACTATGGAGGTTCCTTAAAAAACTAAAAATAGAATTACCAAATGACCCAGCAATCCCACTACTGGGCATATACCCAGACAAAACCATAATTCAAAAAGACACATGCACCCCAATGTTCATTGCAGCACTATTTACAATAGCCAGGTCATGGAAGCAACCTAAATGCCCATCAACAGATGAATGGATAAAGAAGATGTGGTACATCTATACAATGGAATATTACTCAGCCATAAAAAGGAACGAAATTGGGTCATTTGTAGAAACACAGATGAATCTAGAGACTGTCATACAGAGTAAAGTAAGTCAGAAAGAGAAAAATAAATATCGCATATTAATGCATATATGTGGAGCCTAGGAAAATGGTACAGATGAACCAGTTTGCAGGGCAGAAATTGAGACACAGATGTAGAGAACAAACGTATGGACACCAAGCGGGGAAAGTGGCAGGGGGTGGTGTGGTGGTGTGATGAATTGGGAGGCTGGAATTGACATGTATACACTGATGTGTATAAAATGGATGATTAATAAGAACCTGCTGTATTAAAAAAAATCATACACATACTATATGCCTCAGTCATTCCACCCCTTAATATTTACTCCACTTTAATGAAAACATACATCCACACTAGATTTATACACTAATATTGATAGCAGCTTTATTTGTAATAGCCAAAACCTAGAAACAACTCAAATGTCCATCAATGGAAGAACGGATAAATAAAGTATGGCCTATCCATGCAATGGAATCTTATTCAGCAATAAAGAGTGAACTATTGATACAGTAACATGGATGAATCTCAAAGTAATTATGCTGATGGAAAGAAGCCGAACAAAAGAGTATATATTATATGATTCCATCTAAATAAAATTCTAGAAAATGCCAACTAATCTATAGTGGCAGAAAGCACACCAGAGGTTGCCTGGGGACTAGCATTGAGAGGTAGGTGAAAAGGGAGGGATGGATTATAAGAGAGACCAAGGAAACTTTTGAGGTGATGGGTATGTTCATTATCTTGATTTCATGGATATATACACATGACAAAACTCTTCAAATTTTACACTTTAAATTTGGGTAGTTTATTGTCTGTCAAATATACCTGAATGAAGTTATAAGAATAAAAGACTTCACTGATGTGAGACCCCCTGAATCTTTGTAGAATTCATCTCCACCCTTCTGGAATACAAGGCTTCCAACATCCTTCCACACTTCTTGGTCTTCTAGGCCAGTCAACTGATGACACTGATGCTGTCAAACAGTGGATGAATGCGGTGGGCTATGGAATGCCCAGATATTCCAGGTCCTTTGACTCTATATCTTGATAGAGGGAGAATTAACATATCTCTGGGGCAACACTTTACATGTATGGTACCGTCCACTACTAGCGACTGTCCACTGTTCCTGGCCTTCCTTCCAGATACGGATGGTAAGGAGTGGATTTTGCCAAAAGTGCTGTGAACTGTGTGACTAAGAAAACAGTAATCTGCTCCAGCAAAGATAATACATCTGGCACAAAAGCTACAATTGGGCCACTACCTGGTTGAGTAGTGGTGGTCCACTGTCATCCTCCAAGATCTAGCTGGTTTTTGTAGCGGTCATTAAATGGGAATTAGATGGGAAGCACCAACCTCCATCTTTTTGGTCTTCTGGTCAGGTTTGGGGTTGGGGGAAGCAGATTTCAGAGATTTTCACTTGGACTCCCCCAACTATGATAGCACATAACCCACAGTGGGCCAAGGGACCAATGTGATTGTTCTCCGAGTATCAGATATGTCTATTCCAATCATGCATTCGGCACCTGGGAGAATGATCTCTGGAGGGTCCTTGGACACAGTGGACCTACTGGAAGCCAGACTTGGGCCAGGACTCTATTTATCACCTAGCTCTCAAATGCCCCCAACAAAAACAGGGGGCCACAGTGATGTTTTGGGTCCCCAGGTATCAATGTTAACTTGGACTCTGTGTCCAACAGTCCTTGAAATGTTTAGATTCCCTTTCACGCAGTGGATGGTAACTCAAGTAAACAACCATAGGTGTTTTGGGGAAGAACAGGGGAATCATTACTACACACCCCGCTGTGGGGTCACAGGGTCCTTCCTACTGGAGACCCAGCCTCTCCTTTGGGCACTGGGGTCCAGGAAGGAGACTTATTGAGTTGGCTCCCCTCAGCCTCATGCTTATTTATCTCTGATTTCTGTTGATTGTGTAGATTAAGCAGTAACTTCACTGGCTGCCCATCTGTGTTGGCCCTGGGGATAACTTGCTGCGTCAATCACCTGCATCACTCTCTGCAGTTCGGGTCTCCCCGGCTGCCACACTGATTCTCATCATAATTGAGCCCACCTTTCCTCTGAAGTTTAAGCACAGCCCCCTGGTTTCTATGGCTTCGAGCCCTCCTGCTGGTGAGTAGAAAGAACCACTCTAGCACGGCCACTTCACTTCTTCCACTGTCTTCCACAGCACTCTGGCATCTCCACTGCTTCCTCCAAGCTTCCAGGAGCTCCAAGGAGCGTGTTGGCACCATCTCCTGGGTCCTCCCAGGATACTACATCCTCTATCATGGAAGAGTGCTCTCACATTAACAAACTCTGCCTGATACACCTTTAGGTTCTGCCCCCTCCCCATCTGGACCCAGCACCCTCCGGACTCCACCACATACTCTCCCAGTCACCTTGGCCAAGTCCTGTAAGCTCTCCAGAGCTTGGTCCTTTTCCTTTCTTACCAAGTCCAGCTCTTCTACAGCCAAGTTTAGTTGAGTCTCAATTCAAGTTCTTGGTGTTGTTGCCAGGAGAGGGGAGGGATGGAGCCTGAGGGGAGGTGATGCACTTCTGCAGGTGCAGAGGGTTCGTGGAAATCTGAATACAACTGTCTGCTCAGATGTCCCCATGCTAAGCCTCAGGGAACTTCTGTCCCAACACAGGAGGGAAACTTGCCAAGGCTGAGAGTTCTGTGTCTGCTCCAGCTCTAATTAAGCCCTGGGCCCGATTCTCAGCATTTTCAGCCCTCTAGCAGCAGGAAGTAGAGTCTCTTTCAACACAGCCTGGAAGGCCCTCTGACTTTGCCACTTCACTATGCGTTCGTTGGTGATGAGTCATGCTTAGCTTTTCATTGTCTTTTCCCAGTCAATGGTCTCAACAGCAGTCATCCGGTTTCAGACCTTATAATTAGTCCTTCCCCAGAACCTCTCAGAAGCCTGAGATATTGTGTCCCCAGTGCATTTTTTTCCCATTCCAATTCACCCCCTGTGAAAGTGTTAACAAGTTCACCTCTTCCCAGCATGCCAGGGGCATCAATACACCCCCAGCACCAGTGATTGGTGGGGGGGAGGTGGTCACCAGGCGGCCAGTTGGCAATGAAGCTCCAGAATTCCATGTAGTGTCAGCTTCCTTGACCCACCCTGGAGCCAACTGCCTTAGGTCAGGATCCCTGGGGAAAAGACTGAACTGTCCACGTGCATGCAGGAAGTTTATTGGCAAGTGTTCTTGGGAACAGTACCTGTGGGACAGGGATGAAAGCAGGATGGGCAGAGGAGGTGTGGCCCAGGACGCCTTTGCACCAGTGGCCTTGTTCAAGCCCACAGAACTCTGGAGCTGGGCTGGCTGGTCAGGGATGTCCTGCCTTAAGGCAAGGGAGCCTTTACTCTCCTGCATTGCCAAGTCACTGGAGGTGGGCTGCCCCAAGGGAGGGGACGTGGCTTTGGCCAAAGGCAGTTCCTGGAGGGGGACTCAGCTGAGAGTCAGCAGCAGTCACTATTCCCAGTAGCTGAGGCCATGAGTGCCTCTGTCTGAGGGGATCTGACCGTGCATCCCAGCCCCTACTGCCAGTCCCGATTTCGGACACACACGACAGTGAGCGGTAGCTTACAGTGAGCAGCAACTTGAAGCGAGACCTTAGTTCCCTGACAGGGGATCAAACCCTGGTTGCGGTGGTGAGAGCGCCAAATCCTAACCACTGGACCACAGGGACCAGTGGCTAGAGTGTGGGTCCTGGGTCCTTGTCTGCCTTGAAAAGAAAAAGTTCTGACAAGGAGGTGGAAGGCAGAGAGGAAAGTAAAGCCTTTATTAGAAAAGCAGAGTACATGTGGACAGGTGCGTGGCCAAGCTCAGCAAGAGAGTCATGCCTCTGGGAAGTTTCAATCCTTCATGAGGGGCCAGTCTTCCGGGTCTTTGTTTTCCCTCTGGCCAATTAGCTTGCTTTGACCGCGTGGCTGATTTGCCTCTCGACCCTCCCCTGTGTGTGCATGCACCCCTCAGCAAGATGGATTTTAGCGGAAGGGCCGGGGGGGGGGTGTGTGTGTGTGACATGACTTATGGTCTGGCTCCCCCTGCCTTTTGACCCGTGAGGAGCCTTTCTGAGCATGTGTAATGTCTCCCTTGTCCCAAGGATGGGAAATATATGACTTCTTGATCTTTTACTCAAATAGGGTTTAGCCCCTCTCTGTCCCTGACATAACTGTTATCTTAAAGTGTCCACAGGAAACAAAGTCCAGCTATTTACCCTGCTCCTGTCATTTCTATCTCAAAGTGGAGAGACGAGGCTGGTCAGAAATATCTCTCCTGGAGCCCACCTGCCTCCGGCCCCAGGAAATGTAACCAGGAGTCTGGTTGTAAATGTGCAGCCTGGAGCCCATCGTTTTCCTGCCCCAAGAAATGTGAACAGGAGGCCAGTTGTTAATGCCTAGCTTGGAGCCCATCTATCTCCTGCCTCAGTCCTGCCCTGTAATCCCCCAGTGTCCAGCACCCCAGTTGCCCCTGGATATCTTGTCCAGCGCATTCCATCCTGGACTGCACAATGCTGTGGACACACCTCCAATTCCAAATGCCATGAGGGCCAAGGCTGACGCGCAGCACTTGTGATGCGGAGAAGAGAAGGGAACAGACAGTCGGACGGAGCACATGGTGAGTTTGAACTGTTGTACGGGCATCTGGCTGCCTGGAGCTGATGCTGGGTGTTGGGGAGAAGCTGGAGATGGGGTGGAATAGGCAGGGTGTGGTCAATGGGCAGGGAGCTGAGCTGAGGAACTGCCTGTGACTGGGGAGGAAGGGGGAAGCCACGGGAGGTTTCCAGCAGGGACCGGACATGGTTAGAGCAATGCTTGAGAAAACTCCATCTGACCTGGAGGGGAGGAGTGGCCAAGGAAGTTTTTGCAACTGTCCACATGTGAAGGGATAAGGTGTGGGAGGAGGGTGAGTCCCCCGGGAAATAAGGGGAAAGAGGGATCTGAGAGACAGCTAGCGGCAGCTGGCAGAGAAACTGGCTGCAGGGTGGGCTTGAGGCAGTTCAGCTTTGAACCCAGTTCAGCCAGAAAGACCAGAAGAGCAACAGCAAGAGGCAGATCAGAGTGGGTACAAGCATGCATTTCCTGGGGCTGTGCAAGCGGCCCAGAGCACAGGTTTCAGGACCTGCAGGAGCTTCAGGATGAGGAAGCAGGAATGCAAGAGGTAGAAAGGAATGTGAGAGGCCAGAGCAGCAGCTGGGGAGGCTGAGGCAGGGCCCGTGGAGGGCACCCACAGGGCTTTGGATGAGTGTATCCAGGAGGCCCAGATCCAAGGGCTGGGGTGGAGCCTTGGCTATGTCTACACAGAGGCCTTACTAAATGGTGGAGTGAGGCCTGAAGAGAGGGCCATGCACCTGGGGTGAGCCTGGAGCACAGGAGAGAAGAGGTGCCCTGGAACCAAGGGGCCAGTTTTTGATGTAGGATCTACCGCTATCAGCTATGTGGCCCTGGCTGTGGTCCAGGTCTCTCGGTGGCTCCACTGATCAGTACAACGGTATAAAAATAGGTCCTGCTGTCTGAGTGTTCTCTGAGGGAAGGGGCAGTCAGAGAGGCTGGGACTAGCCCAAAGTCAGTCCATCAGAGAGCCAGCAGCGAGCGTGTCAGGCAGGAGACAAAGTCCTCCCGGTAAAACACCCATGTGTTGAGTGCCAGCAGCCGGGCACCTCCGCCTCAGCTCATCCTCGGGGCCATCCTGCGGGGAGGTGTGCACTCATCTCCCACTGTCAGGAAAGGAGCCTCCTCCCAAAGGAAGTGATGGGCCCAAAACAACGCAGCCAAGAAGTGGCTGGTCAGGACCTGAACCCAAGCTGGCGCCAGAAAACATATCCCTAAACGCCAGGCCCCGCTGCCCATGGTGAGGCTGCAGGAGGTCAAGAACAAAGAGTGCCGGGACTTCCCAGGCAGTCCAGTGGTTAGGACTCCGCGCTTCCACTGCAGAGGGCCCAGGTTCAATCCCTGGTCAGGGAACTAATTCTGCATGCCGTGTGGTGCAGCCAGAAAAAAAAAACGAACAAAGAGAGCCAAGGAACAGCCTTGACAAAGTGGCCCCCAGCAATGCTGGGGCTGGGGGAGGGCAGAAAGAGAGTGGTGTGGTGGAAATAGACACTCCTAGAAGGACATTTCCAGAAAGGGAAGAAGATTCCCCGTGGCAGTTTGAGAGCCTGGCAGTGTCTAATAGAGTCTGTTACAGGAGCTGGGAGAGAGGCCACAATGAAGAGGCCAGTGGAGGTGGGGGGAGTGGGGGAGGGGGCAATGAGCTTCGCAAAGGGCTGTGTGTGCACCAGGGAGAGTCACGAAGAAAGGCGGGGGAGGGGGGCTTCCCTGGTGGCACAGTGGTTAAGAATCTGCCTGCCAATGCAGGGGACACAGGTTTGAGCACTGGTCCGGGAAGATACCACATGCCGCAGAGCAACTAAGCCCGTGTGCCACAACTACTGAGCCTGAACTCTAGAGCCCGCGAGCCATAACTACTGAGCCCACGTGCCACAACTACTGAAGCCCACGCGCCCTAGAGCCCATGCTCCACAACAAGAGAAGCCACCACAATGAGAAGCCCGTGCACCGCCACGAAGAGCAGCCCCTGCTCTTCCAAGAGCAGCCCCTGCATGTAAGACCGGAAACCATAAAACTCCTAGAGGGAAACATAGACAGAACACTCTTCAACATAAATCGTAGCAATATTTGTTTGGATATGTCTCCTAAAGCAAAGGAAATAAAAGCAAAAAAGTGAGATCTAATTAAACTTAAAAGCTTTTGCACAGTACAGGAAATCATGGACAATATGAAAAGACAACCTACAGAATGGGAGAAAATATTTGCAAATGATATGACCAATAAGGGGTTAATATCCAACATATATAAACAGCTCATACAACTCAACATCAAATAAACAAACAACCTGGGAATTCCCTGGCAGTCCAGTGGTTAGGACTCTGCGCTTCCACTGCAGAGGGCACAGGTTCAATCCCTCGCCAGGGAACTAAGATTCTGCAAGCCGCCCAGTGGTGGCCAAAAAAATAAATAAATAAATGAAATTTAAAAGTGGGGTTTACACTATATATAAAATAGATAACCAACAAGACCCTACTGTATAGCACAGGGAACTATATTCAATATTTTGTAATAACCTATAAAGGAAAAGGATCTGAAAAAAATAGATATATACATATGTATAACTGAATCACTTTGCTGTACACCTGAAACTAACACATTGTAAATCAACTATACTTCAATTTTAAAAATGTAAACAATAAAAAATTTTAAAAAATAAAAAGTGAGGTTTATTACAGGTGTACAAAAATGGATTCATCTGACTATCAATAAATGCAATTCACCACAATAACAGACAGAGGCAGGAAAAAGTATTTTACAAAATTAAAATATCCACTTACGATACATAAAACACTTAGCTTAACAGAAAAAGAAGGGAGCATCGTAAATCTGTTAAAGGGGAAAATATGTGTAGATTTACCTTTCAATGAACAATAGTGAGCCAACTGGATTTCCATATGGGAAAAAAATGTACCTTGACTCCTGACACCATGCAAAATAGATTCCAGATGGAGAACAGGCCTAAACGTGAAGGTTAAAAAAAGAAAGAAAGAAAGAAAAAACCTTTAAGAGAAAAACAGAGGAGAACATCTTCAGGACCTTAAAATAAACACATTTCTTTTTTTTTTTAATTTATTTTTTGGCTGCGTTGTGTCTTCGCTGCTGCGCACGGGCTTTCTCTAGTGGCAGGGAGCAGGGGCTACTCTTCATTGCGGTGCGCAGCCTTCTCATTGCGGTGGCTTCTCTTGTTGCGGAGCTCGGGCTCTAGGCTCGCAGGCTTCAGTAGTTGTGGCTCACGGGCTCTAGAGCGGAGCACAGGCTCAGTAGTTGTGGCACGCGGGCTTAGTTGCTCCGCGGCATGTGGGAATCTTCCCAGACCAGGGATCGAACCAGTGTTCCCTGCACTGGCAGGCGGATTCTTAACCACTGTGCCACCAGTGAAGTCCAAGCAAAGATTTCTTAAATGGCAGGTGATAAATAAATACTGATCATAAAAGAAAAAATTGACAAACTGAATATTTTCAACTTAGGAATTTCTCTTCCTCAAAAAATACCATTAGGGGCTTCCCTGGTGGCGCAGTGGTTAAGAATCCGCCTGCCAATGCAGGGGACATGCGTTAGAGCCCTGGTCTGGGAAGATTCCACATGCCGCAGAGCAACTAAGTCGGTGCGCCACAACTACTGAGCCTGCGTTCTAGAGCCTGCGAGCCACAACTACTGAAGCCCACGTGCCTAGAGCCCAAGCTCCGCAACAAGAGAAGCCACCACAATGAGAAGCCTGTGCACCACAATGAAGAGTAGTCCCTGCTCGCAGCAACTAGAGAAAGCCCGCGCGCAGCAACGAAGACCCAACGCAGCCAAAAATAAATAAAATAAATAAATTTATTAAAAAAACATACCATTAAGAGAGTGAGAAGGCAACCCATAGGACCTGTATCTGGAATATACCTACAGAATTGCTACAAATCAAAGGGAAAGACAGACCATCTAGGAGAAGGGGCAGAAGACTCAGACTGTTCCTAAGAGGAGAGGCAAATGACAAAGAAGCAGCTCCACTGCATTAGTCATGAGGGAAATGCAGATTAAAAGCACAAGCAATGCCTACCAAAGAGCTTAGAAAATGTTGGAAAATGCCACGCCCGTGGTGGGGAGCAGCCAGAACTCTCCAGGGGAGTGTGAATTGGAACAACTTGGAACCTGTTTGGCAGAATCCATGCAAATCCTGTGGTCCTATGACTGACATTTCACTGGCAGGAACATACCCAAGGGAAAGGTGGGCAGAGGTTCACTTAACAGCACTATTCTCAAGAGCCCAAATCTGGGAACTGCCTGAATGTTCATCAACAGGAAAACAGATAAATTGAAGTATATACACCAATACAATTCCAAACAGTAAGGAGAATAAAAAGGCCTGGATTGCGTGGGAAAAGCTCACAAATGCCTAAAACACTACATCCTGTGTGATCCCATTTATATGAAGTTCAAAAGCCAGCAAAACGAAACTATTGGATAGAAGTTGAGAGAGTGGTTACTGGGGCTGAATCAAAGGGGACAGGAGGGGCCTTTGGGTACCGGTAATTTTGGTTCTTAAGCTGGGTGCTGGATACCTAGGCGTGCTCACTTTATAAAGATTCATCAAGCCGGACACTTAGGTGCACTTTTCTATGGGTATATTATACTTCAATTAAAAATTTCATTTAAGTAATCATTTTTAAAGTCACAAATTCATTAACAGAAGGATTTTTACCCTAGGGACTGCCAAATTTATTTCTCACAGTTTTGTAGGCTGGCAAGGCCAAGACTAAGGGGCTGGCAGGTTCATTGTCTGGTGAGAGCCTGCTTCCTGGTTCACAGACAGCTGTCTTTTCACTGGTCCTCACATGGTGGAAGGGGTGAGGGAGCTCTCTGGGGTCTCTTTTATAAAGGCTCTAATGACAATCATGAGGGGTTCATCGTCATGAACTAGTCACCTTCCAAAGGCCCACCTCCAAATACCATCACACTGAGAATTAGGTTTCAACAGATGAATTTGGAGTGACAGAGACATCTATAGATACTAACCCCTATGTGTCAAATGATGATCAGAATCCTAACTCTCATGTTCATTTCACAGATGAGAAAACCATGGTTCCCCATACTTCCCTAGGCTGGGACCCTCTGACCACAAACTCTGTTTGGATCATAGTGGCCACCAGGTCCTGCAGAAGACAACTGCTCATAATGGCCAAAAGCAGCAGCCTGTGTGGAATAGGTCCTCACGAAGAGCATTGGAAAGGTGCACACGTCAGCGATATGAAGCACGCAGTATAAAACATTTTATGAAACAGAAGGATTCTGACTGCCAGCTATGCAAGAAATGTATTACACGTCTTACCTCTCTAGAGACAGAAATGTAGATGGGTTTAATAAAAATTATGTGGTTAGACAAATATAAAATGTCTACTGGTTTAATAAAAACTATGTGGTTATGTAAATATTGAAAAAATGAATAAAAAGTGTAGAATAGTGCTTAAATTAATTCTAAGTGGAGAAATGGTATATATATGCAAATATGTACCCATTTATCTCTGTAGATTGGTAAAGATAGCCATTTGCATATATAGTGGTTAGATAAATATAATGTTTAAATGGACACTATATACATAGGAAAATAACTTTTTTTACATTTCTCAATAGATAATATACATACAGTGATTCGATAAATATATAATCGGATACTTAATGGTTAGTTAAGTGTATTTATTAAGGCACCTGTACGTTGTGAAGACAAGTTTTTCCCACCAAAATCTCCAGCCAGGTCAAGCCAAGGACAGTCCTGTCCAGTCCTGTGCTGAGGGTACCAGTGGGAACATTGATCCAAGGGGGTAGCACCAGCCAGTGGTGAGAATTGATGAGAAATATGAGAATGTAATGGTAATGGCATTCCATAGGCACTGGGCACTAAGTATGGACCAGATGATCTCAAATTACCACCCCAGGTGGATTATTCCATTAACCCCAAGTTAGAGTAGAGGAAACTGAGGCCCAACAAAGGAACATGTGGCACACTGGTAACTTTATAAACCTTTTAATTGTCATGAGAACTAATGGGATACTTAAGTTTTTTTTTTTTTTTTTTTTTGCTGCACCGTGCGGGTTGCAGAATCTTAGTTCCCCAACCAGGGATTGAACCAGTGCCCTCAGCAGTGAAAGGAGCCCTAACCACTGGACAGCCAGGGAATTCTTTACTCCTGATTTTTTAAAATTAATTAATTTAGGCTGTGCCGGGTCTTAGTTGCAGCATACGGGATTTTTAGTTGCAGCATGCAGACTCTTAGTTTGGGCATGCATGCGGGATCTAGTTTCCCCGACCAGGGATCGAACCCAGGTTCCCTGCACTGGGAGCGCGGAGTCTTACCCACTGGACCACCAGGGAAGTCCCTACTCTTTATTTTTAAAGGAAGTTTCAGGTTAGAATAAATTTGCTGCACCCAAAATCTACTCCCCGCTAACGTGGGTGTCGGCTCAGTGAGAGCTGCAGAGGTGAAGGACCAAGGCTGAAACAGTCCTTGACTGCCACCTAGTGGCTACTGGGGGTGGACTCCAGCCTGTCTCCCACAAATGAAAACCGCCTTGGGATCCCACACCCTTTCTTGTCTGACTCAGAGGTGAGGCCACCAAAAAGACCCTGGGGTGGGTAAAATGATGAGCTAACCACTGGCTTCACGCCTGGTGGGGCTGTGGGCTGAGGGGGGTAGTTTCTGGGCCTGGCTTGGAGGGAGATACAGAGACACCTGGAGCTACAGTAATGTCACAGAGAAGCAAAGGCAGGGAGGCATTGAGAGACATGTGGGTATAGCAAAGATACAGAAATAAAGATGCCAACAACGCAGAGACCCGGAGGGATGAGAGAAAGAAACAGAAAGAGAGAGAGTCCCAGACAGACCCAGAAAGCAATACCAAAGGATTCAGAGACACAGACACAGAAGGCTGAGGGCAGGGGTGGGGGTGGGTGGTGGGTGGGGGATCTCCAACAGGAAGAGCCCTTACCCCTGCTGTTCCCATGGATGTCCAGGCAGTCCTCCAGCCCCATCCGAACATCCTCTTCAGGAGGTCCTGGGCACTCTAATTCTTAGTCCTTTCTGGGATTCACCGGTACAGATTAGCTTTATTTCAGAGTTTTCTTCAGGACAGGCTGGGTTGCTACTTCTGCTGTGGTAGGTCCAGCTTTACAGCTTCTAAAACCAAGCTGCCATTCTCTCTTTGTCCTTCTCTTTCTCCTGGTGTGTGTATTTCCCAGTCCTCCTTCATATACATTAGGCATATCTTCCTATGCATAAGAACTTCTATAGCACTTGCCTGGAGAAAACAAAACTGACTGTGGGTTTCCTCCCATCTGGCTCTGTCCTGAGTAGGCTAATAAAGAGCTGTGAATTTGGAGGGCCCAATGACCTTTCCTGGCTTGCTGAAGACCCCTGCGTGGCTGATGAACAACGGGACCTGTTCTAACACACTGTGGCCAGCTCGTGGCCTCATCTGCCCCATGCAGTCTGCTAAATTCACTCCTGTATTCCGGGACCACCTCCCTGCTGGCACTTAGCAAGCTCCTGGAGAATGTGGGGTCAGTTAACAGCACAGGGACTTGGGAAGGTAGGAAACTTCAACTCCCAAATTCAATCCACCGTTCTCCTGCATTCTCCTCTTACCCTCCCCCACCCAGCCTCACGCTGAGGCCACATTCAGGTTTCTCCCACAAACACTGCCAATGTCTACGGCCCAAAGGCCTAGATTATGGACCCTGACCTTCTGGATTCTAATTCTGATCTCACCACTTACCATCTGGCTCTCCTTGCCTCCACTTCCCCGAGTATAAAATAGAATATTGATAGGGTCAACTTCATAGTGCTGTTGCGAGGATGCAATGAGTTAATATTGCAAAGTGTGGCACTGAACCGAGTTAAAATCAAGGATTTTCGAGTCAGACTGGCCTTGGGGAATTCACTTAATCCCTCCAAATTTCCGTTTCTCCTCTGTAAAATGGACACAGTGACTTAAATTCACAAGGTTGGGAGTATCTAATTAAATGTTGTGAGAGGCCCCTGAAGGGCCTGAGATGTGAGACGGGGCCACTGTGGCTTTCAAATGTCCTGTCCCTGCAGCTGTGCTTCTTTACCCCTCCACCACTTAGTCCCTACCTCTTCCTCTTCACCCCTCCCCATAAACCCCAGCCCGCCTAGCCTGTGGCTGCAGCTCCTCAGAACTATGCCTCTATTCCCATTTCAGAAACCAGAGCTACCTTTCCCATAAAACACTTTCCTCAAATTCAAAGTCCCTTTGCTCCCTCAGAGCTTCCTCCTACCCAGCATTCCAGAAGAGTCTTAACTATGACAACAGAGCTTAGGCTGTTTTTCTTGCACAATATAAAGGAAGAAAAAGTGAACAGTGAACAGGCGGCACCCATTTTAACAGACCCATTGTTACTGGGATAGGTGGAGCCTCCCTTTCTTGCCTCCAGAGGTAGGTAAGAAAGTCTTCCAGGCTGAATTGAGCGCTTACTTTTTTTTTTTTTTTTGCGGTACGCGGGCCTCTCACTGTTGTGGCCTCTCCCGTTGCGGAGCACAGGCTCCGGACGCGCAGGCTCAGCGGCCATGGCTCACGGGCCCAGCCGCTCCGCGGCATGTGGGATCTTCCCGGACCGGGGCACGAACCCGTGTCCCCTGCATCGGCAGGCGGACTCTCAACCACTGTGAGCGCTTACTTTTTAAATTGTTATCTATTCTAGTAGTTTCATTTATAGTTTTACTAGGCAGTATAGACTTGGGCTATATATAAATGTTTTTCCTCTACAACTTTGTTTCATTTGATTCGCTGGTATTCACCTTAACCCATGTACATATACGTACTAGTTCACTCGCTTCACTGTGGAATAAAGTTCTAACCCACAAAAATGTGTACTTATCTATCTCCCGTCAGTGGTCAGTGGAGATTAACGTTGTTTCTAGTGTTTTTCTATTAAAAACAGTCCCGGTGGGAACATTTCTGCACTACAGAAGCTGCTGAAGCTGAAGCTTAGGGTCCCACGCTCCAGCCTCACCTGCCCAGGCCTCCATCCACTGCCAGATGCCCCTTCCCCGCCAGCCCCCCAAGCTGAGTTCCCCATCTGCGCCCAGACTCCCTCATTTCCTGCCATCTCCCACCGTCACACGCCTCAAAGTCCCCCCTCCCTACTCTAGCCACTCCCCACGCTCTGAGGGGCTTCCGGCCCCACGACCCGGCCCTCCGCCCAAGGCCAGCTCCCACCTCACCGCCCGAGCTCTCTCACGAGCCCAGCCCGCCCACACCTGGGCCTCCACCTACACCTGAGACCCTCTTCAGTGCCTCTGCATTATCCCGATCTCCGCAGTCCACACCCCTGCCCCGCCCAAGCCCTGGCGGCCCACCCACACGTCCCAGCCCCCCGCCTCAAGGTCCGGCCCCTCCCCACACTTGGGGGCCTCCCCGACATCTATTCCGTCACACCCGGGTCCCTTCCTCAGGGCCCCCCGCCCGCGCCTGCCACGGCCAGAGCTACACACATGCTCTATCCAGGCTCCACACCTCCCCCCTCCCCACACCTGGTCCCAGGGCCCCATCCAAGGCCTCTGGAGGCTTGGTGGCAGCAATGTGGTCAAAGAGCATCGTCGATTCAAAGAGTATTTGGGCGCCGTGAAGCAAAACGTGAAACACTCTGAAATCTTGCTGCTCCTACGTGAAAAACCCTCAATAGACGTTTTCCCGAATTTGACAACACCCCAGAATTTTACAGGACATTAGAGGTAATACATTGTGAAGCTGAAAGCGAGTTTTCTAAACTATTAGTAAAAAAAATTTTTAAAGAGTGGGTCAGTCATGCTAGAAAACTCAGTTATCTAACATTCTTTCTCATAGAAATGATTCTAATTTTACATATTCTGATTTTAAATATTCCAGGGAATTCCCTGGTGGTCCAGTGGTTAAGACTCTGTGCTTTCACTACCAAGGGCATGGGTTCAGTTCCTGGTCGGGGAGCTAAGATCTTACAAGCTGAGGAGGTGCGGCCAAAAGAAATAAAAAAAAATAAAATATTCTAAATCACTATCATAGGAAGCAGTGGCTATGATTAAGCAGTTAATTTTACCACTAAGATTGATATTTTAAAAGGCAATTAATTTTATATTTGTTATCCTTGAAATTTTGTTGTCAGCTTTTAAAATTTTGCAATTATTTTGCTTTGTCATTCTAAAGAAATATAAACTTTCACACAAACATATTATGTTCATAACTTTGTGTTCTTTTCTTCCGGCTCTGGGCCGGCTTCAGCTCCTGCTTCCGGGATCTGCCCTCGCCCCTCTTCTGGGACAGGTGTGTATGTGCTCTGAGCGCCACACCTGGGTCATTACATCGCTGCTGGGCACCATGTTTGCACTATTTCAGTTTTTAGAAGCAGTGCCTCTTTCCCAAGGCAGGTGCGCCAATTTAGATATGGAACTGAGATGCGGTGCATCCCACTCTGCCCAAGCCTAGGAGCCTAGAAGGTCTTAGTCACCATGGATGAAAAAATAGAATACAGCAAACTCCACCCAGCTCTAGCGGCAAAACTGGTTCTCCAAGCGCGCTGTGGTGGAAGGGGGATGGCTTCAGACCCTCACTGCGGAAAATTCCAATGTTGATCATTAGAAGTTAATATATTAATATTTTACTAGTTTATTAAGAACTTGAAGGCAAGTAATCGCTCTCAAGACTTTATCCATGAAACTACAAGACGTTCTACATGACAGGAAAAAAGTTAAAACTGCTACTCAATTTTTAAAATATGATTTGTTTATTTCCCATTGTTTACTAAACTTCAACTTCAGTGGTTCATTTTAATTTGGTAAACATTGCTTGGAGGTACTTGTTATTCTCTTTTGTAGTCTGATTGGAGTACAGCAGAACACTAGCTCCCTTTGTTTATTGGTAAAACTGCATAACAAATAACTGCAGAACGTTGCAGTGCTTTTAGAAGAGCTACTGCAGTGGAGACAACAAAGACTTTGTTAAGCTTTGATTGCATTTGAATCCAGATTTCAGGTGGCCACAAATTCAATGCATTATTTAGGTTCTAGAAACTACTGACATTCACAGTTATGTTCAATGCTAACAAACACAGAATTAAGACCCTTTCCAATCATAGTGCCTTTCGTCTGTTCAGCCACTGTTTTCAGTTTTTCAACCCTAACATTCAGTGGCAGTAAAAACATTCTTTTATCCTATTATTGCCGGATAAGTAATTCTCCTAATCAGACACTTAATCTTATTATAACTAACTTATACAAAGATGTAGAGGAGACACATTTCTTGGAACGAGAGCAACTGGTTCTAGATAAGAGACACTCTTCATAAATTATGCTCTAATCTGAAACCTGGGGATGTATTTGACTTCATTGGCTCAGTTTAACGAGGGAAAAAGGGCAAAGGGAAATTTATCACTATGTCATGCAAATGTTTTAAACCTATGTTTCTAACACTGACCAACTCTAACCTCCCAATCTAAGAAAGCAGTCTCTCTACCCCATCATTCTACGTCTCAGCCACTTTATGTGTCTTCACTACATTTGTCAATCAATACTTGAAATATTATACCATCTATTTCTCTTTCTTACTTGTCCCCATCATAATATCAGCCATTCAAGGCAGGAACTTTGCATTACCCGGTTGGAACCTTCAGTTCCTGGAGAAGTGCCAGAACAGTAGTAAAATTCAAAATATATGTTGAATCAGTAAATAAATATCAAGTAATTATACTAAAATGAAAATACTTTGAAAGTTGTAAAATCAAATTATAATGTATTAAATTTAAAAAGCACGGTACAGGAGACTTCCCTCTCCATCCAGTAGTTAAGACTTCAAGCCACTGCAGGGGGCACGGGTTTGATCCCTGGTCGGGGAACTCAGATCCCACACGTCACGTGGCACAGGCCAAAAAGAAAAAGAAAAAAGCATGGTACACATAGTACATGCATAGTGATACAAACTTTTCCACAATTGGCACCTTAGTGAAAATAAAATGTACATTTATTGACACAAAATGTCTAAATAGCCATCAGCTTAAAATTCACACACATGCATGCACACCAAAGAGAAATATATATATATATAATATAATATATATATTATATTATATATATATATACCCTGTAAACATCCTAAAAAACATTGAAATTGTACAATTTAAGTGGGAGAATTGGTTGGTACGTGAATTCATACCTCAACAAAGCTGTTTTTAAATCACATTCAAAATAAATCACATGCACAAATTAACGTGGAGAGTGGTGATTAAGGGCTGGTTCTGGGGCCACCACTTCCAGCTATGAGGCCGGGTGCTTCTCTTAATCTCTCTTGGCCTCATTTCCTCATCCTGAAATGGGGTGAGAGTCCTCCCTGGAAAGGTTGTTGTGAGGATGACATGAGTTAACACATGGAAAGTCAGCGCTGGAAAGCAGCCTGCCAGGTAGCAAGCTCTCACCAAGGCTGCCATTGTGGATGCACCCAGAGTTCGGGGTGCTAGTCCCCTAAGGGGGTCATAGTCTGAGGGAGTGACACACGTCAGTGATAATCCCCATATGATGTGCTCGGTGGTGGCCTGTGTGACCAGGTGGATACGGGAGTGACCTGAGATAGAGAACACTGAAATAGAGAAGGGTGGGTATAGGGGAGGTGACACAGTGGGAAGCTTTATTTCAGAAGTTGTTGACTGGGAGGTGTGCCCAAGAGGTACTTCAATTATAAGATGGAGGGCTGAGTAGTCTGGTTGAGAGACATGAGCAGTAGTTGGACAAGGGAGCTAAGACACTCTTGGGGCAGGAGGAAAGCATCTCTGAGCTCTAACAGAAGCGGAATGAAAGGTCGAAGAGAAATGACGTCGCCTGGCATCTCAGTTTTGTGAACCCTTGCGCTTCTCTCCTCTATGCACAGGTTCCCACCCTCACTCTTCGAAGGACTTTCTCAAATACAAATCTAACAATGTCTCTCCCCGGCTTGAAGCCCTCCCTCCAAGGTCCACTGCCGACTTTCTGGCCTTACTCCACGCGGCCCGCCTCCTCCGCTCGTCCCCCTCCTCCCTGGCCTCCTGAGCTCACCCGATGCTCTGTCCCTTCACCTCAGCTATCCCTCACAGCCTCTAAAGTCCCAGGTCCTGAAGCCCACGACCTCCGGAAGATCGCGGCCATCACGGAGGCGCGAATGGATAAATGGGTGGACAAAGGCTCCAGAAGTGACTCAACCAGAGCCCCAACCATTACAAGAGGATACAGCGTGGGGGGGGGGGGGGAGGGGAAGAAGAGCTGCGCAGGCGTAATAGGGCGGCTGCTTGACAGGTACTCGGGTGAACTGGAGCAGCCAATCCGCACGAAGAGGGGCGGGACCGCTTCGCGACAGGAAAGCCCTGCCCACACTGCCTGCATGAGAGCGAGTGGGTACGGATGGCTTCTTGGAAGGGGCCTCCTAGAAGCCTATGAGGTCTTTTCTGGCCGGAGTCGGCCAAAGTGATCCAGACCTTCACTCCAGGCTCCGAGGGGGCGTGGCTGCCGCAGAGACCTCCATATCTCCGTTCTTGAGACACTCCCCCACACCGTTTCTGTATCCCCTCGTCTAGAAGGCTCTTAGATCTTTGCAGCGTGAAGGGCCCCTTCCGCCGCCTCCCCAGGGCGCCGGAGTCAGCCAAGGCCGAGATCCGGCAAAAGTCCGTCATCCCTCAAACTGTCGCTACCCTTCAGATGGCCCTCCTTGCACCCTGTCTTACACCCACTCACCTCCTGCTCTAACACTGGTAGGCAGGTGAGCAGAGTTAGGCTGCCTCCTTCCCCACGGTCCTCAAACGGAGTGAGACCCAGACCTGTGGGCAAGGAGCCCAGCACCCTGAGCACACAGAGGGGGACCTGCAGGACATGTTAGAGAGAGGGGAAAGAAGAACAGGGGGCTCCTGAGGGAGACAGCACAGGAAGTGGTCCAGGTGGGAGTTCAGTATGTCTCAGAAACTGGCAGAAGCCTCAGAGGGCAGAGATTCCCTCTATTCTTGTTCTCTCATGAATGGGGTCTTTTCCCTATTCTACCAGACCCTTCAAAATAGACAATCTCAGCTTCCTACTGATGCCTGTGACATTCAGTTCATCTTGTAAGTTAGGAAGAAAACACGTCATGTTCCTATTATGTGCCAGGCTTGATGCTATCCACTTCCCTTTATCTCTGGTCAATCTTAGATAATTCCTGTTTTATTACCTTTCCTCAGGGAAATTAATGACTTTGAGGATGCATCTATGTTCTTCGCAGAGCAATCGGTAGTGCTTAGAGAAGGGGAAAAGCACCGTTTGGGAGTGTGAGGGGCTGCGGCAGTGATTGACGTGAGCAGAAGAGAGTCCTGGGTGTGAGTGCCGATTTTCAGGCGGCCACTCTTGGCAACAGACTTCCCTCCTTCCACACAAGGTCTTTTGTATCATTTGCAGCACTGAGTCCAGAAGGGGAAGAGAGAGTTCAGAGCTGGATCTTGCAGCTTTCTCTCTTTTTGATACCTCTAGGTTCTCATCTGCACCCACCCAACTCAGGCTGGCTCTCCATCACCCACTCCTCCCAGCCTTTCATCATTGGAGTTTTGATTTCCCTGTAGGTCTCAGTGCCTCTCACCCAACTTTCCCATCTAGTAGGTAAGAAATCAGACCCAGGGGCTTCCCTGGCCATCTAGTGGTTAAGACTCCGTGCTCCCAATGCCGAGGGCATTTCCCCCTGGTGGGGGAACTAAGATCCTGCAGGCTGTCTGGCGAGCCCCCCCAAAAAAGAAAAGAAATCAGACCCAAAGGGATGGCTCCAGAAATTCTGATAAGGAATGCATGCCCAAGAAGCAGGGCAAGTGGCCAGCCCTCCTCGAAAGTGACTTCCTGAAAACAGCCTTCACTGCCAGTCTAGCCCCTCAGGAATCACACCTTGAGAACACAGTTGTTCATCCTAAATACTCCTAACAAATGAGACACTTCTTAATACACAAAGCTTTTAAAATTTTCTACACCCAGTTTCATGACTATTTATAAGTGCTGGGTTTAACATCTAAGAAGCTAAATTCATTAGCTTGGGACCTGACTTGTGCCACTTCCAGTGTGGAAGGCATTGTTGCCCACTGCTGAGTGTGTGTCTGGCCTTTGGGGCCTCTTAGAGGGGACAGATGCAATACTCAGCCCTGATGCACCTATACTGAACTTTGGCAAAACGGGGAGATGAGGTGGTGACTTACTGTTGTGTGCTTGCAGAAGCCACACACAGGTAGCTGGGCTCTCTCTCCCTGGTTCTGCCCTAGGCCCAACCTGTCCTCTATCTTGAGCCAGTGTCAATACCACCTGGCTCAGGTGAAGTTTTCTTTCTACCTGTTAAAGGTGAAATACCTCATGGTGATAGGGGTGGGAGTGGAGGATCCCTAAAGAGGGCAGAAGCTTCAGGATGGGGCAAAAGTGCTAGAACCTTCTGGAGAAGTGTACCTGAGGTCCTTTTCATACTTCCTGGAGACCTTCTAAAGCACCTGGGACTTAAAGGGTCCTCTTCCTCAAATGCCTGCTTTCTTGCTGCTTATTCCCCACCGGAGGAGTCTGGAAACTTGAGCTGAGTCTCCATTCTGCTACCATGGCACAGTGTGACCTTAAGCAAGACCATTATCTTCTCTGGAGCACAGTTACCCCATGGGGGTCTCTCTAATGATGACCCCCTTTCTCTCATGCTGCAGATCTTACTGTGTGTATATCAGGGCCATTCGCAGCTACAAGAACAGCCCCTGTGAACTGAGCAGCATAATCAGATGTCATCATCACAACAAACATTCAAAGTCGGCTCAGTCATCGTTCCCACTTCATGGATGAGCAAATAGGCAGGAATGGGGTAAGTCAGTTGCTCAAGTGCACATAGCAAGTAAATAACAGAGCCTGGATTTGTCTCCAAAGTATGTGCTATTATTGGTTCTTCTGACTCTCGAGGTTCACAAATTCTCCTCACACAGGGCCTGGAAAGCATTCATTCCACACATACAAATTGAGGGCTGGTCATGGGTTGGCCCCGTGCCACTGCAGCCCCTCCACCCCAAACCTCAAAGGTATGTCCTGTTGTTATTCCATTTTATTATTTTTTTAAATAAATAAATTTATTTATTTATTTTTGGCTGCATTGGGTCTTCGTTGCTGCACGCGGGCTTCCTCTAGTTGCGGCGAGTGGGGGCTACTCTTCTTTGCGGTGCGCGGGCTTCTCATGGCGGTGGCTGCTCTTGCTGCAGAGCACGGGCTCTAGGCGCGCAGGCTCACTAGCTGTGGCACGGAGGCTCAGTAGTTGTGGCTCACGGGCTCTAGAGCACAGGCTCAGTAGTTGTGGCGCATTGGCTTGCTCCGCAGCATGTGGGATCTTCCTGGACCAGGGCTTGAACCTGTGTCCCCTGCTTTGGCAGGCGGATTCTTAACCACTGCGCCACCAGGGAAGTCCCGTTACTCCATCTTAGAGGAGAGGGAACTGAGGCTCATAATGAAGGAGCTGCCAGAGATCTCCCAGTGAGCAAGTGGCAAGCTGGGCTTCACACCCAGCTCTTTCTGGTCCGGGAGCCCTGGTCTTAAGCTCTGTGCAAGAACCGAATCTTGAAAATAGGAAGCACCATGGAAGGTTTTCGTGAGGAGGTGCAACATGTTTGCACTAGGAAGGCCCTCCGGCTTCCTACTCACCTGAATCCTTCCCACCCTGTCTTTCAGGGCTCTGTCCTGCCCTCTGACCCCCAGCACTGGGAGCTGCTGGTGGCTTCCTATCCTCAGTGATCAACAATTCAATCAAAATCTATTTATCAGTATTGGGAATAAGGGCGGCAACAGTCTTGCTTCAGTTGGTCACTGCGCAGTGGGAGAAGAGGGTGAAAAGAGAGGAATCAGGGAGGCGGGACAGCAGAATAGAGGGGCCCGTGGTTGTCCAGCGTCAAGGGCACAGGTCGAAGGCACATGGTGGGGTGAGGGACAGGAAGAGCTTGGCCAGCGGTGCACAAGGCAGGCGCGGGGGTCTGCCGAGGGAGGCGGCCCACTCTTCATCCCAGGCCGGTGGTCCTCCCCTCGCCCCCCCTCCCCCACAGCAGGCAGGAAGCGAGGACAGGGCGGGGGGTTTCTAACTACAGCTTCCGGTCTCCAGGGGCTAAGTGGTTGTCAGGATGTGGTCAGAGGGTGGGCGATCCTGTGGGGTGCCCATCAGCCCCAGATCTCCCCCCAATGAAACCCAGTCCAAGGAAAAGCGATGCGACGGCCAAGCGAATGGAGCCTCAAGGCCAGCCCCACCGCCTCGCTGACACGATGTTCCTGGAACGCCCGCCCCCCAGAAGTCCTGGAACCCGCACTTCTGGCCCAAGTACCCAGAAATATCTTGTCCCCTTCCACACATTTCTGGGCCCCTCGTTTAGGATCTAGGTGAGCTAAAGAAACTGAAAGCCCCCTTCTCACAAGACGGGTCTGAGGCCCATCCCTCCCCTCCCTCCGCTTAGCCTCTGAGAGGGCCTGAGGCCCTCCCTCTGCTCGGCGGGTGTGGCAGGTGAGCCGTCTCCTTTAAGAGTGCACTGGGGAGAGGGAGCCGCAGGAATCTTAAGGAATCCGACCAGTTCCTTCGGCCCAAGAGTATTGTTGCCCTGGGCGGGGCTGTGGGCTTAAAAAGCTGGAACCCACCTGGGCTGGACGCAGCTCCAGGAGCCTCCTCAGACCAGCTCTCTGCACTCAGCTCTCAGGTGAGCAAGTTTCCACCAGGACTTCAGGGCTCCTAGGAAAAGGGGTGGGGGCAGAGGGGGTATCAGTCTGAGGAAGGGGTGGTAGCTGCCTGAGTATTCTCAGTAACGCGCATGTGTTTGGGGGACTGGAGGACTGGAGGCTGCCTGCTCTGTGCCCACTGTCATATGGAAGGAAGGTGGGGTGGAGGCTAGAGGAAACAGGAGCCAGTCTTTGGCCAAAGAATATGTAAAGTGGAGTTGTGACCCTCACGATCCAGGAATTCCAGGGTGGTGGAAGGGGCAGGGAGAGACAGATTGGCCAAAGGAGGGCCAGGTTTGGAAATTGCTCAGAGCCAACAGACCCCCATGTTCCCAAGGAGCGTGTTAATAGTTCCTCCTTCCTATGGCAAAAGGACCCGTGTACTTGTACATTTACTTATTGTAACACGTTTCAGTACTTAACTATGTGCTACGCGCTATTCTTAGGCTTAACATGTAGTAACTCATGTAATTCAGTTATAACCTTATGAGGTTGCTATTATAATTATCCTCATTTTTACAGGGCACTGAAGCACAGAGAGGTTAAGTAACCCAGCTGAGTCACACAGCTGTTAAGTGGCTGAGAGAGGAATTCTCTGGCACGTAATAACTGGGGTTGCAGTCTGGAACACTGACGACCCCTATGCCTGCCTGAGGCTAACAATAGGCAGAAAGCTGGTAGCGGTCTTATCTCAAGGACACAGCCACCCTAGGGACTAGTAAATGAAGATATGGATAGTTCCCACCCTAAGGAGAAAGAAGGAGCCATGTCCCACCCAACAGGCAGTTTCCTGCCAACAGCAGTCTGTACTCTGAGAGTGGAATTTGGGGCTACCTGGAGCAGGGCTTGGCCAGGGCTGAGGTGGGAGGCTCTTGCCTGTCCCTGGCACCTGTCCCTAATGCCTCCGCTTCCCCTGCCCAGCTGTTCACTCAGAGGAGTCCTGGGCATGCCCTAGGTGGAGGCTATCTTGGAATTCAGCCTGGTAGTGCCCCAGGCCCAGACCTTTGGATAGCCCGAGGCCTGACAACCTTAGCCCTTTAAGCCAGGGGTCAGGAAGGCAGGCACCAAAGCCTGAGTTAGAACAGCAGCCCTGCTCTCCTAATGGTGTGTCAGGCATCTGATTACCAGATTTTAACAAAACCTCATATGGCACTTACTATGCACAGGCACTGCTCTAAGCACTTAACTCCACAAGGCATTACTATTATCATCTCTAGACAAGGAAACAAATTAGTAACTTTTCCAAGTCGACCCCATAAGCAAGGGCAGCCTTGAGATTTGTGCCACCAAGTGCCGTGAGCCTGGGGCCGGTCGGGGCTGTCTGACCCCAGCCTGCCCCCTTCCCCTGCAGCCTAGTCCTGCCGCTGTGTCATGGAGGCAGTGGTCCGGGGCCTTCTCCTCCTGCTGGCAGGTGAGTTCTCCCAGAGGTGACCCTGCTGTCACTCACCCACCCACCCACCAAGGCTGTGAAAACCAGGACAGCATCTCACAAAGGGGGCCTGATGTTGAATGAATGTGTTTTCATTTCAACTGTCAACTTAAAGAGAAACATAAAGGAAGTAACGGTACAGGTAGGAAGTAGCTATTGCAAAAGTTACCCAGGTTAATGGAACTTTGGGAGCTAACCATCTGTTGGTGTGAAGAGAACAGCATTCCCTACTTCTTTAGGAGGCAGAGCATTAGCCAGGACCTGTGTAGAAAGCTTTTCAGGAGAGGGTAAAAAGATACCAACACACCATCCCATTTTGAGTGTAAGAAAGAATAGCAGGAAGCCTGAGAAATTGCTGGAAGGGCTGGGGGGTGGGGACGGAGGGCGGGGGTGGGGGTGGGGGCGGGCACAAAGACCAGGAAGTAGGAGACAAAATCCCAGGTCTGTTTGGGGGTGGGGAAGGTGTGAGGAAAGGAACCGGTGACCTCAGGGCCCCTTCATCCCACCTCCCCAGAGTCCCAACGAAGCTGGCTGTCCTTGCGCCTCTAGGCTGGGGTCCTGGCTGCTGATTCATTTTGAGACCAGTGCCATGAATTAACAGCCAATCCCTCTGCTTCTCTCACCCAGGCCTGCCCGTCCTGGAAGCCAATGACCTGGTTGGTGAGTAAGGCCCCAAACTGCCCTGCTGGCCCTGCCTTAGCTGGCCCTAAGACCCCACATCCTGCCTCCTGGCTCTGGTCCTTATTTATTTTTTTCATGTTTTCTTTCCTGCAGATAAAGGCAGTCCCTTCTACTATGGTAAGAGCTGATATCCCTTGCCCCCCACCCCTACCCTTGCCTATCCTGGACCTCTTTGCTAGGGGTTGGTGAGGGGTGATGTGGAGCCCTGTGTAGACAGAAAGGGGCTTGAGGGAACAGGGAAGGAGGGGGAGGATGGGGCTGAGACTGGGGATTAAAGAACCAGAGTCGTCGTCATCGTCGTCATCGACCAGAAGAGTGACAGGCCGACTCATAACATGGTCTTTGGGAGAACTTCATTCCAGCAAGGAGGTAAGGTGCCCACAGGATGTTTAGGAAGACTTCCGGGGAAAGGGGCTAGAGGCACCTGGTTAATCTCCTTTCTTCAACTCACTCTCTCTTGCCTTCCCCAGGACCAGCTCCTTGCTGCCTGACAACGCCCCAAGCAGGTTTCCGCTCACTCTGCCTGGCACTGTCCCCCAACACAGTCCTCATGTGCTCCAGGTCTCAGCTCAAATGCCACCTTTCAGAAAAGCCTTCCTGGATCATTCTTCAAAGCCCATTCTTTTTCTGTGCTCTTCTGCTTGTTTTTTCTTCCTATCACTTGTTCCCACCAGATATTAGATGATGTACTTACTGGCTTGTCTTTCTTGTTGCCTGGAATGTAAGTGCATCTGTACAAGCAGGTGGTCATAACTATCTGTTGAACGACTGGGCTGGAGCCAGGCTGGTGCCAGCTCACTCTCTATGTTCCTCTAGACTGGGAAGGCCTGCAGCTGGGCGGGGTGATCTGTGCGGCGCTCCTGTGCATCGCTGGAATCTTGTTCGCCCTGAGTGAGCAGTGGGACTGGCGGGGCCGGGGTGGGGGTGGGGAGCGGGTGGGAAGGGGGTGGCTCAGGCTCCCCAGGCTCTTTGAACTGGCTGTCTCTTCCTTCACAGGTGGCAAATGCAAATGCAAGCAAGATCATAAGCACAGGTGAGACAGGGCCCTGTTGTGTGCACCTTGAGCAGAGCAGAGCTATTTGGCGGTAAAGCCCTACAATTTGGAGAAAGAGGACAGCCCCCGGGCTGTCCTTGGGCTTGCAGTGGGATTTGTCATTCACAGATCATCAACCCTGAAGGACCCCAAATCAGGGAAAGCTCTGACCCTTCGTATTGTGTAAAGTGGCACCAGGAATCTTGGTGGGGGAGAAGGACAGAGGCTTGAGGATGCTAATCTGACGTGTTCCTTTCTCAGCTCCTTACCCGAGAAAGCTGTTCCACTCATCACTCCAGGTGAGACAGGCTTCGAGAGGCTTCCAGGCACTCAGGCAGGATAGCCATATAATTTGAGACTGCCTGAGCCAGCCTGCCTTGGGGTCACCTGAGGCTGAGGGGGGTGTCCGTGGAGTGACCCAGTTTGTGAAGATCTGACCTCCATTCTCTCCACAGGCTCTGCCAGTACCTGCTGAGCACAGGACCGGCTTCACGGCACTTCCTGCACCAGCTCCCATACTGTCCCCTCCCCCTTGGGGGACTTTACCCTTCATCATGGCCTTTCTCTCTGAGGGTGGGCCCTTAGGCTCCCTTATGCTCAGGAGGCTGTCCAGAGCTTATTTCTAAATTAAACTTTTCTCCTCCCTCCTGTGGTCTTATGACCTTCTGTGTGTCTGGTTAGGGACAGGCAGGCTGGAAAGGGACAAGGAAATCTTGCTCAGGAAAGTCCAGGCCCCTCAGTGGGAGGGGGGGGTGTCCCATAGATTGCTGATGCATCCTGTGGCCACATATCTGTCCTGAAGCCATTCCCAGCATGCCCCCCACTTTGAGGACCTCCTGATAATTGATCTCCTGCCTCACCCATGCATGATGCAAGACATCTCAATGTTCTATCAAAGAACCTTACAATTTCCACACCTTGCCTGGAGACCTTGTAAGTCCCGATGACCCAGATACCCATGACATCCTGTAACCTAGAATGATCCCCAGTCATTTGCCCTCTGCTAAGACCCCACCTCACTCAGTGAGTGCTCACACAGCCCAGGAAATGGAGCAATTTCTTCACTAACTCACCCCAGTAAAACCCTATGAAATTCTCAGACCAACCCATGAACCCTTCCCCCACTCTAGGTAATGTCCCGTGAGACCCCCACTATAAGCAACATCCCAGCAAGCCCTGCATAGTGCATTTTAGAAACAAAACCCATCCATGCCAATCTGGGTCTCAGTATGTCCAAAGTCCATTTCTGGAGTACCTCACTTGAAAGGCCCCAGCATGCACGGGGTGAGGCTGGGGAAACGGCTCTCCCACCTGGGCAGCCTGTTCATCCTGCAGCCTCACCCCGCTTGCCAACCTCCATATCCTAAGGTGGGAGGAGCTGAGGCATACTGGCAGAGACCCTGGGGTGGAGACAGGCTGGGGCAGCAGACGTCTGCCCTGTCCCTGCCAGGCAGTGGCTCACAGTCTGGGACTGGGCTGATGGGGCAGCCACCTGTCTTGGTGTTGCTTCAAGCCAGCTCTCTAATGGTGCCCTGCTCCAAACCTTCCACCCATTTCCCAGCGTGGTACTAGATCCTCTGGAAAGTATAGTGGATCCAAGACTTGTTGGCTGTAGTCAGGAGGCCAGCACAAGGGATTCTAGATGCTGAGGACCCCACTTCCTGGTCTGCAGCCCTCCCAGGCCCTGAGATCTAAAAACGAGGGTCACAGGAACTTCCCTGGTGGTCCAGTGGGTAAGACTGCGCACTCCCAATGCAGGGGGCCCGGGTTCAATCCCTGGTCGGGGAACTATATCCCACACGCATGCCGCAACAAAGATCTCGTGTGCTGCAACTAAGACCCAGTGTGGCCTAAATAAATAAAAATGAGGATCACAGACCTGTTTAGGGCCCTTGAATAGGTCACATAAGCAGGATGAGGGGACAGTTCCAAGGCTGGCCCAGAGCTACAGCAGGAACTCCAAGAACCTGAGTGGGACTCAGGATACCTGGCTGAAATTGCATCCACTCACGGTCCAAGGTAGGTGAGGGAAGTGTGCCAGGGAGCTACGGGGGGCCTCTTAGGCCTTTAAGATCCCAGCATTCTGAACCAGATACATGCTATGAAGAAAGTAAAACAAGCGTGCTGCAGCGGCTGGGTGCATGGGCAGCAGTGGGTGATGTGGTCAGGTCAAGAAGTGACATCTGAGCTGAATCCTCTAAGGTGAATGGTGGGAGGGGCCAGCTGCGCAAACTTCTTTCCTGGTAGAGGGAACAATGGTTTCTTGCCTTTTGAGGACCAGAGGAACGTCGGTGTGACTGGCACGTAAGTGATGAGATCAACGAGGAAGCAGGTGCGGCCACTGCAGGGAGAATTTTGCCCCATCCTGAGCTGGGAATCAGTCGGGGGACCCGGATCTGCGCATGCGGCGGCAGGAAGAAGGCAGGAGCGCAGGCGCGCAGATCCCAAGGAATGGCGTAGCCCGGACGCGCCGCAGCGTCATCCGGCCAAAGGCAGCCTCCGACCCCGCCTTTTCGTCCTGGGGAGTGGGGTGCATGTCTCTCTCCTTCTTGGACACAGGAGGATGCTGGTGTGAATGGGTTGCATTGGAGAATGTAAAAATGAGCTCCGCCTAAGAAAGCAAAGTCTGTGGCCTTACGTGGGGCTAGAGTGGCAGACGCGGAAGCGATATTGGCAGAACGCCCCCTTCTGAGTGACCGACAACTGCTTTCTTTTAGAAACTCGGGTTCCTACCATCACAAACGGTGAGATGCTCTGCTGTTTGAAATCCAATCAGTAAGAAGAAAACCCCATGCTGCCAGGGTAACCTAAATCACTTTGACGCGAGATTCAGCTTCAGTTCCTACCCGGGCGACGAGCCCCGGAAGAGGGGTTTCTGGCGCAATATTCCACATCCATCTTAACGGTTTGGTTTCCCAGCTCCGCTTTGCGGTGGAGACCAGCTACACACAGTCATGATCTACTTTCAGCCTGCCAAACAGCCTGTCCAATTTCGCCTGAACAAACGCCAGTTTCCTCACGTCCCATGAGCAACCGAAGGGACCTACGACCCCCATACCCCCAACGTGTGCAGCTCCGTCATTGTCAAGTCAGTGAGCCTGGCTTTCTACAGTACAGGCTCCTGCCTGTTGGTTGAGGCTGATTCTACCTGTCCAACCAAGGCTGGGGCAAGGGGCTCATGGAGGGCATCTGGGAGCCTGGGTTAATCATGGTTGGGAAAAGTCACGGACTGTGATGGGAAGGTGGCAGGAGAGAGCCATGCAGGATGGAGGCAGTGTTAGCCTGTGAGTCTGGCACATGGGCCCTGGAGTTGGGCTGCTGATTCCCAAGGGAAATAAGCTCTCCTCTCTTCCCTCCCAGGAGTAGGGAGTGGGAAAGGTAGTCAGTCATAGGACGGGAGGAGCCTCTGCCCAGGCTTCACCGTGTGGAATTACTTGCTGTGCCTCAGAGACCCCTTCCTTGGGCCTGTTTTCCCTGGGGAACAGGGGGTTGGGAGTGTAGGGAGGCTGGCTTTGTCTCAATTCCCACCTCTTGTCATCTCCTAGATGAGGGGCTGACCAGGAAAGAACCAGAGAAAGCAAAGGGTAATTGAACACTTAGTACTTTATGGGCACTGTTACAAACACTTCACACGTGTTGATTTTCCCAGCAGCCTATGTGATGTGGATTCATATTATGCCCACTGTGCATAAGAGACCTAGGTTCTCACAGGTCATCTTACTCCTGAGCCATTTCTGAACGACTAGGCTACACTGCCTTTTCTGGTATTTATCACTATCTGAGAGAGACCCCAAGGACTGTACCTTCTTGGGGACTATGTATCCCTCCCCACTTTTTATTTAAACAATCTTATTTTTTTCCGAATGCAAGCATCTCTCATGCTTATTACAGAAAACTGGAACATTACAGAGATAGCTCACTTAGAAGATAAACCAAATTCTAACCCAGCACTCAGAAATAATCAAGGATAAAAGTCTGTTATACAATCAGAGTATTCTGTAATTCTCTGGAGCTCCAGATTGTTACATGAACCAATAGTTCATTACTTTGTTTTGCTGAGTAGTAGTCCCAGGCAGTGTTGTATTAATGAACACAGCTTGGGTTGCAGCCTTACCTCAGGGCACTGCGCTTCCCTCCCTCTGCTGGACATTGTCCCAATTCCCCAGCATCCCTGCATCACCAATTCCCTTCCTCCTTTAGGCCCTGCCCTTTGCCGGGCCACTCTATAGCTGTACCACCAACATGTGAGCTCTCATCACTGTTCACTGCTTCTTCTCTTTGTACTCGGCCCTAATTCACATACTACTTATATTTTACTGATTTATTTGATATGGTCTCCTACCCCTACAATAATGTAAATTCAAATTGGCACCTGAAGAATTTTCTGAGTTTGGGCTCACAGGTTTACTTGTTTTCAGATTGTTGTTTTATGATTCCCACCGAATGCATATTGGTCATTTTAGGCTTCTCATCTTCTCAGGGTAATTTTAAGAAATCTGGTTGAATTCCTTCCACCAATCCCCTCACAGATAATAACAACACACAGGTCTTATAGTCATCCTATGCCTACAACTTAAGTACACAATATCCGGTACCCTACCAAAAATATCCATGCATAAAAGACAAACTTAAGCCAGACAGACAACATAAACACAGAAATGCAGATGTTGGAACGATCAGACTTTAAAAACTGTCAGTAATGTGTTCAAGGAATGAGCTATATGGAGATTTTCAGAAGAAAATTAAACCTGTGTTTTTGGTTAAATTGTGTCCTCCAAAAAGGTATGTTCAATTCCTAATCCCCAGTACTTGAGACTGTGACCTTATTTGGAAATAGAATCTTTGCAGATATAATCATTTTAAAAAGAGGTCATACTGGATTAGGATGGACCCTAATCCAATGACTGGTGTCCCCCTAAAAGGAGGACAATTTGGACACAGGGAGAAGGCCGTGTGCCACCCCATGCAGAGAGGGAAGAATGCAGCTGCAAGCTAAAGAACACCAAGACTGCCGGCAGGCACCGAGGCTAGAAGAGGCAAGGATTCTTCCTCAGGGACTTCAGAGGGAGAATGGCCTTGCGTGCACCTTAATTTTGGCTTCTTGCCACCAGAATTGTGAAAAAATTAATTTTTCTACATTATGTAAAAAAATTAAGAAAATTTTACAACTAAAAGTTCATCAGTTCTTAAACATAACAGATGTTTAACAACCAATTAGACTTAGCTGAAGAGAATGGGTGATTGGAAGATAGATAAAAGGAATAAAGACACACAAGAAGGAAAAAGTATTAAATAAAATCCAACATTTACTAGCGATTAAAAAATAAATTTATACTAAACCTTAAGTAAATGGAAATCTCCTAAATAAAGGGTATGCAACCAAAAACCAGTATTTTAATGGAGGAATATTATTGAAAGCTTTCAATAAGATGCCCTCTGACCCCAAATGTTCAGCATCACATTTCCTAATGATAAAAAATAAACTTACCTTTCTTTGCAACAAGGCAAAGAAAAAAGTGCATAAGGATTAGAAAGAAATTAATCAAAATGTCATTATTTGCAAATGTCATGACTTTGTAGAAAATCCAAAGAATCTACATTTAAATCAGCATAGGTAAAAGATTTTAGCAAGACCACAAAGGTCAATATAAAAATCCAGTTTTGTTTTGTTTTTTTTAATCCTTGTATTTCTAGTCCCAGGAACAAACTCTCAGCAAGAGAAATTTAAAAGACACCATTTAAAATATAATAAAATACCTAGAAACAAGTCTAACAAAATGTCCAAGAATTTTTACACAAAAACTAAAATCAAAACTCAGATACCGTAGAAGAGCTTCAGGACTTGATGCAACTGCTAACACTCAGTGCAGGGTGAGCACAGTACCTCCAGGAGCTGCTTTGAATAGTAAACGGCTCCCTGCTGCAGAGAACGTCGTGTTGATTCCTACCACTCAGGGGCTGAGCTGCCACTGTGTAGTGAGACATCAGAGACACCACACAAAACCATTTAGAACAGATACCTGGATGATGGAGCCTACTCTGTCCTTCGTAGCAGATGGCAGAGCAGCTTGCAGAATCCAGGCAGCCTTCTAGTCACCTGGTAATTGGGTATGAGCACTATTTTCAAGTGTAAAATAAGGTTTCTCCAAATCCAAAAGGTCCTACCAACAGTTATGCCTCTTTCTTGGTGATGCAGTATCTTGACCTTTCCATTGGAGGAAATGTTCCAGTTCTGCCCAGGTCCAGAGGTCAGCAAACATTTCCTATAAAGGCTCAGAGAGTAAGTGTCTGCTAGGCTTTGTGGGCCACATGGTCTCTGATGAAACTACTCATCTATCTGCCGGTGTAGCTCAAGAGCAGGCTAGACAAAATAAACGAATGCACATGGCTGTGTACCAATAAAACATTAATTATACATACAGGCAGCAGGCCAGATTTGGCCCATGGACCCTAGTTAGCCAATCCCTGCCCAAAACCGTTAGACCCTGAAAATGTCCCTGACATGGCAGAGCCCTGAATTCTTCCACCCCCGAGCACACAGGTAGGTGTCTTCCTAAGGCATCCCAAGTACTCACTGCTTCCTCCTCACCAAGACCAATGAGCATGTCATCAATATAGTGGATCATGGCAAGGTGATCAATGTCTCTCCAGACTGTATTGTAACAGA
The DNA here is from genome assembly GCF_949987515.2 of Delphinus delphis. NCBI lineage: Eukaryota > Metazoa > Chordata > Mammalia > Artiodactyla > Delphinidae > Delphinus > Delphinus delphis. Next base: position 73,632,807 of record NC_082698.1, on the reverse strand, counting down.
GAACAGGAGTTATACACACTTGGAAAAAGACAGGGAATGTGTTCTGATGTCCATGTTATAAGGTCATTTAAAAAAAATCTTTTGCTTGACTCTGTTTGAAAAGAACATATTCGCTAGGTCAGGGGCTTCCCAAGCTCCAGAGGCTTGTTGATCTATCCGGGCAAACACGCCACATTAAGCACTGAGCTGTGACTGGGGCAACTACACGGTTAAGTTCCTGGTCTTTCGCTATCTGCTGGAATCCATCTGCTCTTTCTGGGGAACAGGCAGGCAAATAAAAAGGGCTAGGCTTGCCTTTTTATTACGTGTTTCAGCATGGCCCTAACCCCAGACATTGCACACACATCACAGAACCTTTATTCACTGTCTTGGATGGGGAATGCCTTCTGAGAGGTTCCTCTTGGCCTTTCCTACCATGATGACTCTTCACAAGCCAGGGACCCAGTGTGAGGTATCTGTCAACTGCCTAGGGTACCCCTTCCCACTCACTCAGGGAGATAACCTAAGGGGTCTGCAAACCTGTTTAACCCACAATGAAATGAACATGTCCCCTTGTCTTCCTATGCTCCCGATCTTAACAGAAGGACCATGATCGCACTTTGGATCCCCTGGTATCAGTATCAACTCAGACCCCCTATCCAACAGCATATATAAGAGACTCGGGTCATTTCCTACCCCTGGCCGCAGAGAGGAAGATGTATAGAATCTTTATTACATAGTTGTTGCAATGCTGTCAGGCCCTTCCTCCACTCCAGTTGATGGTCTCTGGGACTGAGACCTGGCTCTGTTCTGGAAATAAATGTAACAGACCTCAGAGCTGTGCCTGTATGACCCCTGGACACACAGAGGTCTGACAGCCTTCACCACAGATCTGGCCGGGTAAAGGCTCCTCCTGCCTTTCGGGTTTTGGTGCCCATCATGACAATTATGCTTACCTCACCATCTGATGATTGCCACCACCTGATCTCTGCTCTTCTGGAATCCTTTTACCCCTATTTTCTCCTACTGCCAACCCTGGCCAAGAGCTTCCATTAATGTCTCAAAATGCTGGTGCACCTCACCAGCACGTTATCGAATTTAGTGGAATGTCCTTGGATCCTTCCAGGAGAACATCTTTTAGCTGGTGTTTTTTCTGGCCTTAAATACTAATCTTCTCTAGCATGCCCACCCGAGTCCCCCAACCCCCTTTCTCAACACCCAGCATCTCTTCCTCCTATAGGCCATCGTCTCCAAGCTTCAAGGGTCAACTCTAGATTAGGATGGGCTCCAAGAATGCTTAGAATTTATATCCTGAGTCACAAGAGATGCCCCACATCAATCGTTTTATACTCAACCCTCTGGCCCAGCATCCTCAAGATCCCCTTGTGTGCTACGGCTCCTGTTCATACATACTAATCAGGCCCTGCAGTTTCCTTCTGTGCCACACTCAGTCCTGAGACTAGTTTTCTGAAACAGGAGTCAGTCATTTCCTTTAAGGGGCTAGAAATAGTAAAAATTCTGCAGGCCAAGGGAAATTTGAAGTTTTCACAAATTTTTTTTTGGATAAAACTAAAACACTAAGAGCAGTATTTTGTACTACAGGTCTGCTAATAAGAATGGTATTCTTTTGGGAGAGATTCTAATTAATCGGGGTTTCCTGCCACCAAATTGACTCAACTGGAAACCATTCTTAGCTCACGAGTTATACTATATACTAAACCATATGGCAGGCTGGATTTGGCTTACCAGCAGTTTGCCAGCTCATTCTTCCAGCAGACTTGGAGAGCAGATATTATCTGATCAACCACATACCTCAGGTGATGCCTCTGGATAAGTCTTTCTTCTAATAAGAGGCACCAAAGCAACTGCTGCTGGCCCAGAAATTTGAGTCACTATGGGATTTAAGGGCATCTAGCACATTCCCAATTTCCCACCCCAGGTTCTTGGAGCCCACTCCTTCCATATCTGAACCTCAAAATTAGCAAAGATTTACGGGGAATAAACGTACTCCTTGAAACTTCACTGCCCTATTAAGCCTTGGTCTTTTTTTGCGGTACGCGGGCCTCTCACTGCTGTGGCCTCCCCCGTTGCGGAGCACACGCTCCGGACGCGCAGGTCCAGCCGCCATGGCCCACGGGCCCGTGGGATCTTCCCGGACCAGGGCACGAACCCGCATCCCCTGCTTCGGCAGGCGGACTCCCAACCACTGCAACACCAGGGAAGCCCAAGCCTTGGTCTTTTAATCACATCCTAGACCTTGCCATCACAGGTTTCATGAACTTCTCTGGGTCTTCCTCACAACCCAGATGGCCTTTGCTTCCCTGCAGTGGACTGTCACTCATGAGATGAGCAGACTGTGAACACAGCCTAGAACAGATGCGTGGTCTCTGCACAACTCACCTGTCCCCCAAATATGCTATGCAGTCTTCTCAGTTGACCTTCCCAGTTCTGCCTCTGGCATTACTGGGTTATGCTGCTGCCCTATCTCCAGCCACCTGAGTCTGTAGAACACTAGTGGGAAGAATGGCAGGGTGGGGTTGTGAAGCCCAAAAAAGCCAGGAAAGGCCTAAGACTCTCCAATCTACCTATAAAACCATCAGAGGCTTGGCTAACACAGCAGCTTCTCTGTAAATGAGGCCAGTGTCTTAAAATGAAGACACCATACAAAGATCCTATTAATGCTGGTGAAACTTGGGTAACTGGGCTACATTGTGTAGTTATTAAAGTGGAAAAATAAAGCTGGGAAAGTTAATAGCTATCAAGCAAAGTTCTTTTTAATAAACTTCATTCACACTTTAAAGTCTTGACGGTTTTGGTGTATGTGTTAAGTTTAAAATGATGGATCGCTGTGTGCAGAGCTACCTGAAATTTGGAACTTGTTTCCAACTGCCAGATAGACAATTTTCTAATAACAATTTGGAAGTAGGTTTCAAACTTGAGAATATGTGTATCCTGCAATAACCAGTAACTGTAACCCAGCAGCGTGTGCTACAGAAATAATCCTAAGTGTGGAACAAAGACTGTTTAAATCAGCACATCTTATATAAAAAAACAAACATAAAAATTGTGGCTAATGACTCAGTGTATGTAGCACACAAAACTAAAAATCTCTAGCTATGAACAGGTGCCACCCGGCATAAAGGAAGGGAACAGCAGGACATTACAAATGGCTGATGAACAGAACACAAGTCACAGGAAGATGGGACTGTAGGCTTCTACTTTCATACTTTGTAGTCACCATTTCCACTCATATATTTAATGTTTTTAAATCTGAATGTTTAATTTAGCCTCGTTTTAAGAATACAAGGGAAATCATAGTGCTAAATTTTAAAATTCACACTGAAATACAGTAGTAAAATGAAATTTTCAACCACCCAGTCATTTTGCTATTTTTTGGTGAGTATATAGTCTGTGCCAGTCATTGTGAAAAAGTCTTTTTATTTTAAGAAAAAAATTTAGTCAACAAAAAAAATTTAACAAGTTTCACTTAGCAAAATACACCCAAAAGGAAATCACAGTACAAAGAAAGTTTTAAGTCAAGGCCTCACCAATTCCTACAGTATTAGTAATGTGTCTCAATTTTCAAAACTAACTTTATAAAGCTTAAACTTAACCTAAAAGATTTTAAATGAAAATAAACTAGAATGAACAAACATGAGAAATGTTCCTCTTTGAATTAGGGATCTAGCACCTTGAGTTTTCCAAAAAAGCACACCTCCCCAATGTGTTCACGATGATGTGGTGTAAAAGATCCACATTTAACGTACTTAAAACTACTTTAACTCAGATAACATCACTCCAGAAAGTACACTACCAAAATGTTGAGAAAAGCTGAAAATGGTTTTAGTTTACTCAATATAACATGCTAGAAGAAAGTTTGCATGAGAAAACACTGAAGAGGTAATTTTTTAATCCAGATTTTACAAACTCATGGTGCAAAATGGGTCCCACAGCTTCCTCTAGAGTAATAACTGCTTTTCACTGCTTGTTGGCTGCCTGTGAAAATCTGATGAAATAACTCAAAAGCTACTACGAAACTAGTCATATCCACTCATGCTGTTCTGGCCACCATAGCTAGCCGCCGCCCCATAACAGCCACTCACGGATTGGCTCTCAAGGCCACTGTAAGTGGACGGGGTTGACACCCCTATGCCTTGCATCATCTGGCTGCTATATGCCCCGTTGCTGGACCCTGTCGTGGAATTCAAGAAAAGTTCTATGTATCTGTGCTGCATGTTAGCCCTGTCTTTGGACATGGCCGCCACAGCTTCTTCGTGAGTGGCAAATTCGACATCAGCTTCACCGGTCACTCTTCCATCAGGGCCAATCTCAATATGGACTCTCACTGGGTTGAGTGGAGAGAAGAAGTTGTAAATGTCGTTCTCCGTGGCCTTGTAGGGCAGCCCTCTCATGTGGACACAGTGTCCAGTGGTGCTCTGGACAGTGAACTCGCCATCTCCATACCTTTGGTCATACATCCCAGAGAGACAGTAACTGAGGTCTCTTCCAAACAGGTCGGTGGTGAAGCCGTAGCCATCGCTGAGGCCACTGTACTCCTCATAGCCCCCATAGCCTGCAGCACTGTAGGCACCAGACCTCATCCTCTCCAGGCCTGCTTGCTTGACAATGCCGATATACCTCCTGGCTGTGCCAGGCCGGTCATAGGGCCCCGGCCGCTGCACTGACATGAACTTCAGAGGGGGATCCGAGTATGACCTAACTTCTTCCTGACTGCTCTTGAACACCTCAATATACCTGTGCCCTATTCTCTCCTTGTGCTTCCCTAGAGCCTTCTCAGCTAACTCCTGTGAGGCAAACTGCACAAAGGCTTCCCCTGTAATCTTGCCCTCGGGGTCCACAGGCAATGTGATCCCGTTTGGCACGATTTCCAACCCTGAGAAGAACTGAATGATTTCTTCCTTGGTGCATCCAAACGGGAGTCCTCGAAGTCGCACGAAACCATCATTGGCGGTGTCAGCACTGTTTGGACCACTGTGCTTCAACACCCAATCCATCTCGGTTCTGTGGGACTTGAACACCTCAATGTACCGATGTCCCATGCTTTCCCTGTCTTTTTTAAGGGCCATTTTTACATCATCTTCTGATTCAAGTTCAACAAAAGCCTCACCACTCTGCCTGCCTTCTCTAGTGTAGATAAAGTGAACGCCTGCAACCCCATCATGAATTGTGCAGTCGGAGAGGAAATTCTGCACATCCTCAACAGAGCAGGACCAGGGCAGGCCACGGAGCTTGACTACAAAGCCTTCACCTCCCTCGGGGCCCAACATCATGGACACTTGACAGAGCAGACGTCAAACAAACTTGGATGCAGCTTTTTGTGGCTGAAAAGAAAGCAAAAACTACTTTACATAAATTTTCATTTAATATGTATAGCAAGAATATACAGTAAATAGTTTCCATTTTACAGATGAGGAAGGATGAGTGAAATTAAAGATGTTAAGATATATGAGCAGAGATTCAATCCTACATCTCTCCAAAAATAGTTACATTACTCACAGATAGATTGAAAATAACAAATTAACAAATTAGGGGGTCTTAAAAAAAAGAAATAAGTGAAACAATAGAGAGTAAAATTTGAAGAGCAAAATAGTGATCTGGAAGCTTCAATCAGTAAGACAAAATCTACAAATTCTTATGATCAATTACTATGAGTTCTAGAAGGAAAGACAAGAGAATGAATTGAGGCAACATTCAGAAATACTAAGAACTTGTCAGAACTACAGGAAAACAGATGAGCTGTATTGTTGCATCGCTAAAGTAAAAGGCAAGGGAAGGTAGGTGTGACCTGGTACTTTGAACACAGAAGAATCTAAATATTGGGCAGGGCATTTTCTTGTTTTATTTAGTCCACGTTATCTGTTGTGATGAAATTTGGTGGTTCATTTAAAACAGCTCCTGTGTGATTCTTCAACTACAAGCCCTACATTTAACCAATTTGCTTGTTTGTGGCAAGACACTACAGAAGCAAAAAGATGTGACAAACACAGGCTATTTTAAATCACAATACAGAATAACATTTCCTGTGACACTGGGGTGAACCAGAATCAGTGTTCTTATCAGCAACAATGATGCAAGGATACAAGACAGCAATGGCTTCCAGAGCCTAAGGAAGTATCATTATTCCTATTGTCAAACCTAAGTGTGAGGTCAAATTAAGACATATCCAAACAAGCAGATTAGTGCATCAGCAATATCAGTTAAGTGTGATGCAAATGTAAAAATCAAATTATATGCTTCTCAGTTTCATATATTAAAAAAGGATCAACTGGGAATTCTCTGGTGGTCCAGTGTTCAAGACTCGGCACTTTCACTGCCATGGCCTGGGTTCAACCCCTGGTTGGGGAACTAAGATCCCGTAAGCAGCACAGTGCGGCCAAAAAAGCAAAGAAAAGCGGGGGAGGGGGGAAGATCATAAAACACATTATGGGGACTTCCCTGGCTGTCCAGTGGTTAAGACTGCGCCTCCCAGTGCAGGGGGTGAGGGTTCGATCCCTGGTCAGGGTACAAAGATCCCACATGCCTCGAGGCCCAAAAAACATAAAACAGAAGCAATATTGTAACAAATTCAATAAAGGCTTTAAAAATGGTCCACATCAAAAAAAAAAAGGAAAAAATCTTAAAAAGAACACATCATGTTGATCAACGTAACACACATACTTTGCTGTGTTTCACTGAGGGACTACAAAGGGAATGAACTCCTCAGTGTACAAGAGGCGTGACAGGTGCCCTTCCTGACAGGGAAGTGCAAGTGCCATCTGACACCCAAGAGTCCAAACTGAAAAAGAGTAAAGGTCAAATCCATGTAAAGGGCTGTATTGTGAAGAGTAGGAATTGAGTCATCAGATAGCAATATACATATAACAGAGAGACAATAAAAATACAGATAGGACCCAAACTACATTCTTAGTGATCAATGCTCAAAACGGGCACTACTACAAGGAAATTGTTTCATGAAATTGTCATTTCACATCAAGTGTAACAGATGTAGCTGTTAAAGGTAAAAGCCATCTTTTGAAAAAATCGGGGCACGTTGGTCATTATGTAGAAAAATATAAAGCAGAATCCTACCTCAGATGAATCCCAAAACTATCCCAGATGGAATGGGGTATTTACACTATTAGAGCAAAACAGGTTTCTAAAAACCCCACAATTTAAACAAATTAGAAAGCATGAATGGTTAAGAAAAAGAAAAGCAAACTGCTAATAGAGACACAGTGAAGCAAATTAGAAAAAGATTTAGAAATTTATAAACAAGGAGTTGCTTCTTCTCATAGCTAAGCTTGTTATCTGTGGCTCTGCTCTGTCAACTCCACCTGCCCCAAGAAATCCCCAACTTCACAAATGCTTCACAGAACACTATTTTCCTTGTCAATTAAGGAGATTATCTCATTTCTAACCAACCCTGTAATATACCCCTTCCCTGATACCAAGTCTGTCTCCAGCTACTTGCTGATTTGCTTTCCCTTTCAGTAAAATCTCATCCTCAAAAGGCCTCTACCCACCCCCACCATAAAAAGAAGGGCATGATCTCACTCTGCCAAGGACCTCCAAGGCAAGAAAGGAACATTTTTTTACCTCCATCTTTTCAGTTCCCACAGCAGAATTTAACCATTCTCTCTGGAAATCCTTTCTCCCCATGGCTCTTGGTTTTCCTGTTAATTCCTTAGGCACTCTGCCTCTCTGAGCCCTTCCTCAAGGCTCAACCGTATGCAATCACTGGCCCTTCTTTCTTTTATGCCCCCCCACCCCCACTTTGTAGGCAGCCTCACCTGATCTTTATATATGTCCAGGGCCAATTCTGGGCTCCAGAATCCAAGTTCCCAGCTTCAGGCTCCCTGAGGCCAAGATTGGTATACACAAACTCTACCCCATAGTACCACCTATGTACCACAAATGAACACAGCCTTTTTTCTGTAACTCTTCTATAGCAGCACCCTGGTCAGCCTTACCTGTCATCCAGAAGCTCTAGAATGAAACTAAAGTAATCCTTGAACAACTCCCAAGCCCTTAAATCCAATGAGCTCATCATTTCTTTGGGGGTCATCCCATTCTCCACCCTAATCCTATTCCTAACCCATACCTAAATTCTATTCAGTAACTCTTGACTCCAACAAGCAATAAATGTTTCTCACAACTCTTCTCAGTCCCTAGCACACTGCTTGGCATTATGATTTGAACTATCAAATCATCATCATCTTTGTGCACTTCCCTCATATCCCTTTCTACTTCCTTTCTTTCTAATCCCAGCACCAATAGCCCTTTCCAGGACACATTCACATCTGATCCTTAAAACTTTTCCAACCCTTACTGCAACCTAATCTGTAGCTCTTTTAAAGTGACTTTATGTCACTCTCCTGTTCTAAGATCTCAGTGGCTTCCCACTGCCTGGAACACAAACCACGGGGCTAAGGGGGCGCTCAGGCCTTGCAGCTCTGACCTGCAACACACGCTCACATCACTTGCATTAAAAAAATATACATCCTCTTATTCCTATATTTCTCTGTGCCTGCAGTGTGCCAGGCTCTCTGCTGCCTTGGGTGTGACACGTGGTAATTATCTCTCCAAATATACTCCCCCCAACCTTCTGTCTAGCTAAATCCCACTAATCCTTAAGGTCTCAGCTCAAATATACCACCTTTCCCATAAAATCTTCCCCTTCCACAAATTAAGTCTTACAGTTCTATGATCCCACAACATTCTAGGGAAACAAATTCATGATTTGTTTAAAACCCTTCAAAAATGCAAGAGAGCCTAGCAAGGACAGACTGATCTGTTCCGTAGGTCACTGTGGTCCCACCCCCAGCACAGCAGGCCCAAGATTAGCAAGAGATTAACTGGTGGCCAGGTGGGGTGAACACCACTCTAGAATATGGCAGCCTGGTTAGGTTAAAAAAGACAAGCAGGGGGAAAAAAGACAAGCAGGAAACATAAAAGAACACAGACATTTCATGTAAGGACTACTTAAAACGCCCAATATAAAACAATTATAAATATTTTTTGTTTCAGAAAATAATGTTTCAAAAATAAAGTGACTTCTCTGAAGGCAATGTGAGGAGAGCACTCTTCCAAAACACTTATCTATACTTCTAATGTACGTAATGCAATATCCTCATCTTTGCCCTCAGAATCCTCTACATTTGGATTCTTTGCAGACTTACAGTACTTAGAACATTAACTAACACTTGAGAAAGTTAAGAAAGCTGGAGTTCTGCTCAACATTAGATTTACAGCTAGTGAAAAAAAAATTTACTTCACACTGAAGAAAGTGTTCTGTGTCAATAAAGTAAATCAATTATAAACTGAGAAATTACTTTTCTTAAAATAGCTCACCTTAAAGAACAGCGGGGGATGCCCACAGTCGAAGACACTCCAGGCAGGTAACGAACTGTCCTAAAAAAGAGCGATAAGGCCGTCTTGCCGCAGTGCCCCAGCACTCCCAGAGTGAGCAGAGCCAGCGGTTCCCCGGCTGGGCTGGGCTCCGGGCTCCCTTCCTCCGGAAAAGCCAAAGCCCGGGCTGTGGGAGGCCGTTTACAAAACCGCGGGGCTGCCTTCAAGAAAGTGCACGCCCGCCAGCCCCCACAGCTTTGAAACGCTTTACCTCTTTCCTAGGGTAACGCCGAGAGTACCAGCCTGGAACCCTCCCACTTGCCCTGAGAGATGTACTCAAAACGCGAGTTCTATACGCGAATACCTGAGCGCGCTAAGGCAGTTTAAATATCGAGGGCGGGAGGCACTATCGGGATGGAGCAGGGGCAATGTCAGCGCGGTTCCGGGAAGCCGCGGGCGGGCGGGGGGCGAGGAGCTGCGGCGCCGACTCGCACGGGAGGCCAGAGGCGTGGCCAGATTTTCACAGGGATAGGCTCCAGAGAAAGGTGGTTTGCTAGAGATTGTTCCAACAGTATTTACAATTTACAAGCATCCCTGGAGGACTGGCTGGAGATACTCAAGACTTTCTTTCCCAGTTTTATGTGATAGCTTCACTTCTTGAGACCTAATGTATTTGATCTAACATTAATCTTTTAACTGAGGAAGAGTGAGGGGAGGAAATGTTGAAATATGCTTTTCAATAGGAAAAACATCAGTACCATCAACCACAGGCACAGGACAAAGCTGTCCCCAAAATACTTATGTCCAGCGAATTAGTTTCAGAATTAAAGCACATTCTTAGTTTTAGAAACGTAGAACTGAGAAAATCAAATTAATTTCTGAGCCTGCTGTCTTAGAGGTAATATCTGCCTTGCCTTATTAACGTCCTGTAATTATTACACGAGATACTATTTTTGGGGAAAGACCTATATAAATGTAAATAAAGTATTACAATTTAAGAAGTAACAGTTTCAAATTCTCTAGAAGAGGGTTTTCAAGAGGCTTCATCAACCGTCCCTCTCCTCTGTTCCCAGAAAAGAGTGAAATCTAAAGGGTAGAAGCCAGTCATCCTAACGGGCCGAACCCCTTCTGCCTAGGTTTATCCCTGCTCCTGGCTCATTCCAGTGTGGTCCGCACACCAACGGCTGAGGCGCCTCCTCGGGCACGCACACTCGGGGGCGGCCAAAAGCAAGGAAGCCGATTCTCACGAGACTGAACCGCGTCGCACACACAGTTGAAGCGCTGCGGGGGAACACTGGTCGCCCACCCTCCTCCCCGGCAGCACCCTGCAATCGCTGCTGGCGGCGGCGGCGGCGGCTAACAAAATACTGCTCTCGGGTGTTGCAACTGGAGACCCACTGAACTCAACGTACCGAACGGGGGGGACAACCAAGGATCTTACGCGCGCGCCACACACCCGCCACACACACACACACACCCGCAACTGGACTATGACGTTAAGTGCGCACACGGACCACCCGAGGATCTTGTCAAAATTCAGATCCTAAAACAATAGATCTGGGCCGGGGTCGAGACTAAGCATTTCTAACAGGCTCCCAGGACTCCTGGGACGGTCTCCAGAACATGCTCTTCCTCACTCTAATATACAGGTTAGGCAGGATTTAGTTCGGATCCAGGTGAACCAATCAAGATAAACAGGGTGCGCCTGAACGCACGGCTGATTAGGTTTCTCTAGGGATCACACAGAGCGCTTTAAACTGCACCCGCACCGTCTCTCTTCAGAGACGGAAACTCGGCGGGTTCCCAGCTTCACCCCCTTAACTTGTGTCCCAGTGAGGCCTGAAGAGCATTTCGTCCTCATTTGTAAATGAATTTTAACCTACAGCTGGCAGCACTCAGACTGTTCTGGCTGTCTTAATCACTCAGAAAGTTCTACCTCTTAAACCACAGTCCGCGTGAGACCCGGCCTTAGGATTACGCGGTTGACTCTTTGGCCCTAAGACTTACCGCTGAAAGGAGCAGGACCGATTTCTATCTTCATGAAGCAAGCGCGGTTCACAGCCAAAAGACCCCCAATTCCACCCGACGCTTAAAAACGCAGAGGATTCCGGGGAAAGACCAGGTGCATCTCCTTTTGTTATTAACCTGAAACTGAAACTCAACTGGCTGTGGAGAAACGCTTCAAACGAGGCTTGAAAGTGCGCTCTCAAAACCGCGGGCCGGCAGGGGCGCGTCTGAGCGATTTCGGCGGGAAGCGCGGTATGGGTCCCGGACGCCAGGCTCTGGCGGAGGCACCGGGACAAGGTGAAGGGGTTCGCTCGGCCTTCACCGGGCGATCCGACAGTCTCGGGTCGGCCAAGCCCTACAGGAACGCGCGACAACAGGACGCCCCATCCCCGGGCCTGGGCGGGGTCAGCGGGAGCTTCCGGGGCGGGGCGAGCTACGGGTGGGGGAGGGGAGAGGCTTCCCGGGCTGCGCGAGTTGGGGGGAGGGGAAGGAGGTCACGAGGCTAAGGCTCCCCGAGCCCGGAGGTGGAGGGGAGCTCCCGGGGCAGGGGGACTCACTGGAGCAGGAAGAGGTTTCAGACCGGAGAGGGAGGCGGGAAGTGTTGGCGGCGAGGTGGGGAAGAGTTCTCCGGCCGGGCTTCCTGGAACCGCGGGGGGGGGGAGGGGAAGGCGGAGCTCCCGAGTCAGAGGGGCTTCTAGGGGCGGCGAGGAAGAGTTCGCGGGACCCGAGGTCGGCGGACGCCTCCACGGGCTGGGGGCGGAGCTCCCGGGTCGGGTCGGGGGGACTTCCTGAAGCCGTGGGGTTGGGGGGGAGGGGAATTCCCGGGGCAGCGAGGGGGAAGAGTTCCGGGGGGTAGAGGGGGCGGCTGTGCGGAAAGAGGTGGGGAAGAGTTCCCGAGACCCGCGGGGGGTTGGGGGGAGTGTGGGTGGGGGTCGTCCGCTCGCGGCGGCTCACCACGACGGGTCCGGGGCCTGGAGTCCGGAAGGCCGGCGCGCGGGGCTGCGTCCCGGAGGCAGAGGCCGCGTGACTGGGAGGGCGGCGAGCCGGACGTGGGTCACGGGGTGTAAAGGAGGAAGTGCCACCGACGGGCCCGCCAAGATGTCACCAATGGAAACGCGTCCTGCAGGTGCGGCCCGCGCGGTCGGCCAAGGCAGGAAGTGGGAGGAGGAGGGAAGGAAAGCAACGAGGAAGACCGTTCTGAGTGAGCTCTCAGGAGAGGTGCCAGGGTGGAGAAAAGTCCAGAGTACGGGCGGAGGGGAGGGGTGACCGGCATCAAGCATGTGGAAGGAGAAACCATACAATTTAAATTTAAATTTTTTAAAAAAATCATCTCTAAAGGCAGGAAAGGATTCAGAATGGAAACTAATGAACAAAAGGTAGAACGTCTTTGTGTATACAGTACCATGTTTTGTAGATTTGAGCCTAGTCATGTAAATATTTTTGCACAATTTTAAAAAGATTAATTTTAAAACACGCAATTTTAAACTTCATAACCTAACAAGCAGTTACATTTTATTAACTTTTGACTCAATTCAAATGAACTGGAAAACAATTATAAGGCAATTGCAGTAATCTTAGCAGTGACTGACTTTACATTAAGAAATGATAAAATTTTAGTTGTAGCTATGCTGCTGTGATTTTTTTTAAAAGTCATTAGATATACATCTGATGCCTAGAGTCTGTTTCTAAATAATCTGCAGCGAGTCGGAGTATGGATGAAACAACATGGGCCATGATTTAGTAATTATTGAAGCTGGGGGATGGGTACATGGAGTTTCATACTTTTGTCTCTACTTTTGTGTATGTTTAATGCTTTTAGTAATAAAATTATCTAAGAGGAAAAAGTCTTAATCTATTTACTAGAAATAACGAACAAACTACAGAATTTACAGGGAAAAGGAATGGTTTCTAGGTGAGAATATGATAATGCAGCCTACAAAGCCAGACTGGGGGTACTCAACAAGGACAATAGCCAGCCATTCAAGAAAATATCTCCAAGGGAGCACTTACTGAATAAAAGAAATTTAACAGAATTATCAAGGATTCACAATGCATGGGACATATTTGGATCCTGATTCAAACCGGTTGGTCAACATTTATGAGACAATTTAGGAGATACCTGAACACTGATTTTACTTATGTCAGATATGATAGAATTGCAGTTATGTTTAAAAATAAAGGAATTAATTTTTAGAGATATTTTAAATACTTGTTTGTAGGTGAAATGGTGTGATGGCTGGGATCTGCTTCAAAATTATCTAATTCAAAATCCAGCCATCCCACAGAAAGTGAGAAAGACACTAAAAACTCATACATTCAAAAGAAATAAAACAATATTCTGAAGAAAAATTAAGCCACAAAATTGGCTTGTTTTTGGAAAGAGTATCTCTATGGAAATGAGTATCTTGACTGCTTCACGAGCACTTATTTCACTTCTTAAAATCCTCTTCAAAATACATTCTTGGTAATTTAAACGACTGGCATCCATTTTCTCACTTATTTTATTTGCATGTATTTGTTAAGTAGCGTTACATGTTCTTCCTTGGCTTAACTGGTTGGTGACACTGGCTAACTGGCTAGTCGAGTGTTAATAATTGATCAGTCATGATAGGGTTCCTGCCGGGTGAAGGAACAACATGTACAGAAGACACAGGGGAAAGTGTAATGCTGAGACAGAAAGCACCTCAAAACACCTGCAGCCAGCGGGGAGATCCACGAAAGGGGGAAGCAGAGTAAGATCCTCCAAAGCCCTGAAGGCCTGATTCGGTATTTTGGACTTTATTTACTCTAAGGGAAGATACTTAACTATTTCAAAGTGGAATGTAGTATAGAGTTTTGTTTTTCAACAGTCTAGCTGCTCTCTGGAAAATGAATGATGGGAACAGATGCATGGAGACAGGATGGGAAGAAGTGAGACAAGTTTAGGAAGAACTGATGGTACGTACCCTGCAACAAAAACATTGTGGTGGAAACTGAAGCATGTGAAAGGATTTGAGTGATGTGCCGTAGATAAAATTTACCCAATTTCAAGTCATTCATTAACCCAGAAATATTGTGCACTTACAAGATGCAGGTACTGTGCTAAGTCCACAGAACAGTGGACTAAGAAATCAATAAAGAAACAAACAAATGTATGACAAATTCTGAAAACTCAAATTAAGAAAACAGGGATTAACTCACATTGGGGTTCTGAGGAAGTGACATTTAAACAGATCAGAAGCATGAACAGGGGTGGAAATGTTAAACTTTCTCCCCCTGGTAAAAAGCTAAGGTTTAAAAAGTAGAAATTAGAAGACCATATTATTCTATTTTTCCTTTGTATATTACCTACTTATTTCCCCCAGATACTTGTTCAAATTATTTACGTTTTTAAAATGCAGCCGCTTGTCAGGATATGTTTTGGTGTTGGCTGCTTTGTAAAAATATTTTTATTTTGTGGTGAATCCTTTTAATCTTTATATTCAGTTCTTACTAAATTCAAAAAAGAGAATTTTAGATATCGTTTCTGCTACTGTCTTTTTTCCACTTGAGGAGCACACATGGGGTCTGGGGAAGAAGCAATTCCCAGTCATGGGACAGTATATAAGCAGAGCCCAGATTCCTACTTGTTATGGATGTTTTCCTGTTCTATTGGAAACTACATTAGAAACCTCAAGACTCTTCCAACCCGGCAATTTTATAAAGTCCCAATTCAGTGGTTCTTAAACATTTTTTTGCTGTCAGGGACTCCACCTGAGAATATGATGTAGGTCTGGATCAACTTTTTTTAAAAGTATACCCCCCCCACACACACACAACTGTACCTAAATTTTCAAGCAGCTCATGCCTCTCAAGTGTGAGAACTCTGACCTAATTTGTACAACATACCAAGTTCAACACATAAAACTACCTAAAGGCTATTAAAGAAAAGAGAAGCTTTAAGATACAAAGTACTATATATAAAATAAACAAGGTCCTACTGTATAGCACAGGGAACTATATTCAATATCCTGTAATAAACCATAAATGGAAAGAAATATGAAGAAAATATATATATATATGCATAAATGAATCACTTTGCTGTACACCAGAAACCAACACAACATTGTAAAGCAACTTCAATTAAAAAAAAAGAGAAGCTATAGGTGGGGTGATTAAAGTAAATGACATTTTAAATGTTCGTTGCTATTACTACATTTTTATCCATCAAAAAAGCAAAAATAGTGTAATGTTAGGTAAATTATGTCTATAATGCTTGTACTGAAATTAACACAAGGGACAAATTATTAGCCGCCATAGAACAAGCAATCATTGCTCTGTATTATTGATTGCATTAGTGACTCAAGAATCAAGATCTAAAGTTACAACAGAAAAAAAAGTATCAGGTGGGGTGTTCATAAAAAGCAGGTTGGAGGTTCCAGGGACTTCCCTGGTGGTTCAGTGGGTAGGACTCTGCACATCCAAGTGCAGGGGGCCGGGGTTCGATCCCTGGTCGGAGAACTAGATCCCACATGCATGCCGCAACTAAGTCTGCATGCCGCAACTAAAAATCCTGCGTGCTGCAACTAAGGCCCGGTGCAGCCAAAATAAATGAATAAAATAATTAATTTTTAAGAAGAAAGAAAGAAAAAGAACCCTCCAGTGTTAAAGATAAAAATCTGTTCTCCCCAACTGAGGGAAATATTTTGTCATCTGTGTTAATGAATGCCCACAGCCCCCTCAGGAGGCCTAGAGCTTCCTCCTGGGTCTTACTGGAGAGCTGACATCTTGTCAGGTCCCCTGCAGCTGCCATAGGAGTGGAGGCAGCTGTAGCTCCTTGTGCTCCATGTTTGCTGCTCAGGGGACCGTAGCACACTGCCCCGGGGAGGGGGGGGGGGGGCGGGGCGGGTAGAGAACAGAGCCAAGAGGAGGAAAGGAACATGACAATGTACTTGAGAGGGGTTCCAGCACCAGAATACCACAAATCGGACAACGGCTTAGAACAGCAGACAGTTTTCTGGGAACAAGAAGTACTGTACAAAACTGTAAATATTTTAACGGAAAAAATAACAAGCACTCTCAGATACTTGATTACAGAATAAAAAACTTTCCAGTGCTAAAAATTGAGTTTTGAATTTATAAAGTTAGTAATGAATTGAAAGAAAAGGTAGAATGAATTGAAAGAAAGGGTAGTGGCTTGGAAAACCAAGTGGAAGAAATAGCTCAAAACAAAGAAAAAAAACCAGAAACAATGAGGGGAAAAAGATGAAATTCAGAGGAGTAAGAGATAACATGAGACAGGAGAAACAACATGTGAATGATAGGAATTCCAGAAGGAGAAAAAGACAAAATGGAGGCGAGAACAGATAAAGAATGGAAGGAAACTTTCCTGGCTTAAGATAAACTCAGTGGTGTAGTTCCCAACAGATACTTTAAAAACACACAACCCAGGCATATGATGGTAAAAAAAAATTTAAAGTACAGAGAAAAACTGCTTTGGAAAAAGAACAAGTTAGGTACAAAGGATAAAAATGTGGTACCAATAGCCACACACTGCTACTGAGCACTTAAAATGTGCCAAGTACAAACTGAGATGTGCCCTAAGTGATAAAATTTAGTACATATAAAGTGAACTGCAGGGGATTCCCTGGCAGTCCAGTGGTTAGGGCTCTGCGCTCTCACTGCCAAGGGCATGGGTTTGATCCCTGGTGGGGGAACTAACATCCCACAAGCCTCTTGGAGCAGCCAAAAAAATATTAATAATAATAATTAAATTTAATTTAAATTTAAAAAATTAAAATGAATTGCGAACAAGAACCTAAAACCTCAACTTCAAAATATTGATTACATATTGAAGTGATACTTTGGATGTGTTGAACCAATCAAAATATATATTAAAACATACTTTATTAAAATATTTTCCAACGTATTCTATATACAAGGCCAGTATTAATTACCCCCTGTTATGGGCTGAACATTATGTCCCCAAAATTCACATGTTAAAGTCCTAACCCCCAGTACCTCAGAATGTGACCAGGTTTGGATATAGTCTTTACAGAGGTAATTAAGTTAAAAATGACATAATTAAGATGGGCTGTATTCCAACATGAAGAAGGGGAAATTTGGACACAGATAAGCAGACGGAAGACATCTATAAACCAGAGAGAGAGGTCTGGAACATATCCTCTTCCTCAAGCTTCTTAGAGGGAACCAAACCTGCTGACACCTTGATGTAGGACTTCTGGCCTCCAGAACTATGAGACAATAAATGGTTTAAGTAACCAAGTCTGTAGGACTTTGTTATGGTATCCCCAGCAAACTAATACACTTGTAGATATCAAAACCAGACAGACATTGCAAGATAACCCCTTATGAGTATAGACACAAAATCCCAACAAAATACTAACAAACTGAATCCAGCAACCTGTAAAAAGGATTATACACCGTGAACAAGTGGGATTTATCCTAGGAATGCTTAAGAATGCTTAAGGGTGTTTCAACATAAGAAAAGGTACTGGGGCCATCTGCAGCCACATGGATAGACCTAGAGATTATCTCACTAAGTGAAGTAAGCCAGACAAGAAAGACAAATATGATATCCCTTATATGTGGAATCTAAAAACAAAACAAAAACAAATAACTTATTTACAAAGCAGAAAGAGACTCGCAGACATAGAAAACAAACTTATGGTTACCAAAGGAGGGGGGGTGTAAATTAGCAAGTTGGAATTAACATATACACACTCCTATATATAAAATAACCAACAGGGACCTACTGTATAGCACAGGGAACTATACTCAATATTTTGTAATATCCTCTAAGGGAAAAGAATCTGAGAAAGAATACACATACGTATAACCGAGTCACTGTGCTGTACACCTGAAACTAATATATATTGTAAATCAACTATACTTCAATTTAATTAATTAAAGAAAATATACTGAAATTAGATAGTGGGGATGGTTTTTACAACTTTTTTACAAAAAAAAAAAAAGCACCTCTGAACTGTACCCTTTAAAAAGGTGAACTGTATGGTATGTGAATTACATCAATTATTTAAAAATTTAAATCATAATTCTCTTGGACATAATTCTATTGGACATCATAATTCTATTGGACAGCACTATTTTTTTTTAAACTGGGTGATCAAATGTTTATTTTAATTCTTACAAAATACTATAGAAATGAACCCAAACTAAACAGGTATGTACATGTACATATGTACGAAATTTTAAACTTCTGAAAAAGAATCTATAAAAGTAGATGGTTAAAATGGAAAACAAACAAACTTAAAAAAGATTTAAAACCAGTACTATGAAGCTGATTTCCTCAAAGCAAAGTAATTATAATTTTAAATTGCGGGCTGTGGCCGGTCTTCTAGGCTTATTGTGGACAGCACTATTCTAACCAAATATTCCTGTAAAGCAGAAGAGACCTCAATTAGGGGAAGATGAAGAATGGAGATGTCAATGATGGACCATCTTCGCATGTAGATAAACTTAAAAGGAGAGAGTGTGGTAGGAATTTGTAAAATATTTATACTATATGAAGATTTTTGTAAAAGGCATACTGTAAGGGAAACATAATAGTTTAGAATTTTCTTCATTCTTGTCATTTTTTCCCCTTAAATGATTATCGCTTTTTGTGTCCTGTTTAAGAGACCTTTTTCCTAGCCCAAGGCCATGTGGATATTTTTTTTTTAACTTAAAGCTCTGTTGTTTCCATCGATGTTTTTTTAACATTTTGATCTACAATAAACTAGGAATTGATTTTCCAAGAGTTTTAGAATTAGTTTATCAAGTTTCACAGGCTAATTTCATTCATGAACTCACATGAAAAATTCCTAAATAAACATTAGCCAACCAAATCCAGCAATACACAAAGCTATTTAATACAACATGACCAAGTTGGATTTATTCCAGGAATGCAACTTTAATTCATCATTTCAAAGTCAATCACTGATACTGTCACATTAACATATTGATGAAGGTAAAATATGGGTTAACTAAGAATTTTTCATGTTTCTAAGAAATACCCTAAATAACAGAAGAAAAATAGACGTGGATGAATTGTCTTTACACTGGCAGTAGGGAAAACTTTCCTGACCATGACTCAAACCCCATAATATAGAAAAATACACACACATAAACAAAACAACCTAAACTTCTTATGCATGGCTAAAAATACCATAAGCTAAGCAAAATACCAATGATAAAATGGGAAAGACATTTGCAATTTATTTCCCAAAAGTGTTAATACCCTTAAGGTACAGAGAGAGCTTCTAAAGAGAGAAACAAAGAGTCCAACAATCCAAAAAAGAAAATGGGCTAGAGGTATGGACACTTGACAGAAAAAGAAATGCCTTTAAACACGAAAAGATGCTCAACATCACCATGTAAGATAAATTAGAATTTTAAATGAAACAACATTTAAAATACCTATCACACTGGCAAAAATACAAAAGTTTGACAACAAACCTGCTTGGAGAGGCTGTAGATCAGCAGACACTCTCAGATACTGTTTGTGGAAATATTAAATGGTTCAACCCCTATGACCAAGAAAGTGAAAAGATGCCTGCAGAGGCTATCCATTGCAGCACAACCCAATTGTCCATCAGCAGAGATCCAGTTGAATAAACTTTGACGGATCCACCTAATGAAGTATTACGCCTTAAACCAAGGAAGCCAAAGACCACTGAAATTGTGTCAAGAAAGGAACCAATCTGAAAGGCTCCCATTGGCCAAAAATTGAATAATTGGAGCATCAAAGAGAATAAAAGCTACAGTGGATTAAAGCACATCCTATATGTTAAAATCCATGACTTCATAATGATACCAGAAAAATTAGTGTCTAAGGATTCAATTCATTATGCTGGATATGGATACTAAATATAAAGAAGGAATCAAAAACTTAACCTGCCTTTTATAAGGTACATCTTAGAGTAATCAAATGATTAACAAAGAAAATTTCCTCTCTACAGAAGTACACCTGCTAATAACTGAGAAGGAATATTGAATTAAAATATCACTGATCTGGAAACAATCAACAAAATAATGCATTCAGAGAACGAACATCAGCAGCTGCTAACATCACAAAGAAGGAACACCAACCAATACGTGCCTCTGGCAGGAGTACACAGCACCTCCCATGCAGTATTTCAAAATAAAATCTCAACAAAATCAGGATAGCCTGCAGAGGATAACTACGATTTTACAGGAAATGCAGAGGACAGAGATTCAAACACCACCATGGGAATGCAGTCAGAAAAACCCAGAGTGTGGGGAAGGAAACCTACGTGACACACAACCTGATTTGTTCAAAGAAAAAACTTTTAAGAATAGAGAACCTTTTGATCGTCACTGTCTAATAAGGTACCCTCTTGTCATACTTGACATGTGGCTGGTACAAATTGAGATGTGCTATAAAATAAGCATACACTGGATTTTGAAAGCTTAGTTCAAAAAAAAAAGCATGAAAAATGTAATATAAAAATTTACTGGGGAAAAAAAAATTTATTGGGGGACTGCCCTGGTGGCGGGCACAGTGGTTAAGAATCTGCCTGCCAATGCAGGGGACACGGGTTCGAGCCCTGGTCCGGGAAGATCCCACACATGCCACAGAGCAACTAAGCCTGTGCGCCCAACTACTGAGCCCGCGCTCCTCAACAAGAGAAGCCACCAGGATTAGAAGCCTGGGCACCACAACGAAGAGTAGCCCCCACTCACCGCAACTAGAGAAAGCCTGCACACAACGAAGACCCAACGTAGCCAAAAATTTTTAAAAATAATAAATTACAAAAATTTATTACATGATGAAGTGATTATTTTGGGTCTATTTTAGATATATAACATGTTAAACTAAATTACTAAAGTGAACTATGTTTCTTTTTATCAGAAAATGTAAAATTATGTGGCTTGCATTATATTTGTTGGACAGTGCTGCTCTGTCTTAAAACATAACTTAAGAGATATATATCTACTAAACATATAATGACCTTGTTCGGATCCCAAATCAAACCAACCAGCTATATAAAAATATTTATTACACAATTGGGTACATTTGAACACTGGGTATTTGATGATATCAAGGAATTATTATTTCTTTAGTTGTGATAATGGTATTGTGATTATATTTTAAAAGTCCTTAGAAATACAAACAAATAGTTAAAATAAGCCAGGCTGGTCTTAGATGAACCTGGTTCTCCCTTTGCCCAGTCTTTTGTCTTCCACAAGAATCTTTGCTCAGGGCAACTAATTAGGGGCAGCGGCCCTGGCAGAGAGGACTGTCCCTGTCAGATGGATCTGAGTTCCAGTCCCAACTGCGTTCCTAGGACACATCTGCATGATGGGAATACAGTAATACCTCCTTGTACACTGGTCTCGAGCACGTGATTAGAAAATGTGGTCAAGCACCTAGCTCTGTGTGTGGATCCAGTACGGGTCAATTAATGTGTTTCTACAAAGAGCCTGAGAGCCAGAGCTCAGACTGGAGAGGGCAGGTTGGTGGGAAAGTCACCTCTGTGGAAGGAGGCCCCCTCCCACTTCTGTACCCCCTTCAGGCACCTACTCCAAAGGGCACGCACCACGTGCCTCCACTCTCCCTCAGTTTGGGCCATATTCAAGAACTAACTCTCCTCCTAATCAATCCTTTCCCTTAAATCAATTCACATTTTTATTCGAGTTATTTTATGTTTAAAGGAGCCTTGTAGCAATACTCAAGTGAAAACCAGCCACCTGCCAGTTAAAACAAAAACAAAAAGCAAATACTACAAAAAAGAATGTTACTAAAAGACAAAACTAAAAATAAAAAGGAGACCATAATATGGAAATCATAAACCTAATTAATTTACAGAAATGCATATAGGAAGATGAGATCCCCAAGGGAAAGGCTGGACCTGCTTAACACCAGTTATAAAGCAGTCTCTCTCAATATTCATTAAGAGCAGAAATTTAAAAAAAAAAAAGCAGAAATTTACTCACTTGAAAATGATGAAATCTTGTCTAAAAATTAGCACTGAAAACATTACTTTTCACTGATAGACCCTGACATTTTTGTCTAACCGGAGAACTCGAGGTATTTTCATTCTTACTAGCAATTCAGAAACAAATAGTTAACTTTTAAAAACGTGACTAAAAGTAAGAGTGAGAATTATATTAAGATCGATAGTTTCGATGATGTCCTTCACTAAAAAATTATTTGCAGCCTTCCACTCTCCGGGTTCCACGAGGGTCAGACCAGCCGAGGCCCGCCCCTAACGTCTGCCGCCCGGGGCCCCTCCCCCACCTCCACCGCCGCCCGACCCAGGCGGTTCCGGGAAGCGGCCGCTCGTGGGCCCCCCGGAACCTCGAGAACACTTGTGAAGCATGCTGGCTCGTCAAGGCCTCGGGGAAAAAAACTGCCGGAAGGGCGTCCCGCGGAACGCGCGGGGCTCGCCTGTGGCTGGGGAAGGGGTCGGGGGGGGGTGCTCGCCTGGGGTTGTCTGGCGGGAACCTGTGGGTGTCCTCCGAGAGACCCTTTAAGGTACAGATTAACGGAGAGGGGCTGCAACCCCAAGCGATTCCGTAAAAGACCGGGGCCCAGGGCCGGTCGGGTCCCCGAGACTCGCGCAGCCTCCCCTAGGCCGCCCGGCACCGCCTTCCGTGAGCCACGCGGGGACAGGGCGGCGGAGGCGCGGCGCGAGCGCCGGCAGCGTCCAGAAGTTTCTTGGGCGCAGTCAAGAATCAGCAAAAGTACATTCAAAGATAAAAGAAGCACAGGACAAGGAAAAAGAAACGGCCGAATTAAGTTCGCTTAGCAGAAGTGTGGTCATCAGGCAAAGACAACAAGAACCAAAGAGTTTCAGCCAAAATACAGACACGATACCTCTGAGAGCAGGAGACAAATGCAGACAAGGGCTCAGGGCACACACGCCGCACGGAGATAAAGAAAAGGCCGCAAAGCTCCGAAGTGGAGGCTCGGCGAGCGGGAACGTGGGAGGGGGGAGGAGTCAGGTACCCAACCAGTCTTGTGCAACTCGCGGACGCGTTCAGCCACGTGCAAGTACCGCTTTCATTTTAAAATGAACCCCCTCGCACGGTCGCCTGGTTTTCTCACCCTACTCCTGGCAGGGGCGCTCGGCTCTGCTCCCTCAGGAGTCCGCACGAGGCTCTTCTTCCCTTCGTCGCTTCGGACTCTGCCTCCCCGACCCCAAATCTCAGCCCCGCGGTCCAGTCCCCGAACGTAAGGCCCTTGACCTCAGACCCACCTCCCCTAAGCCCAAAGCTTAGCCCCGCGGTCCCCACCCTCAGTGGGCCGGGTCCCCGCGTTCAGTACTCAGTCGGTCCCCGGGTGTATGGCCCCTGACCTCAGATCCCACCTCCTCCGACCCCAAATCTCAGCCCCGCAGTCCCCAACCCCCAGTAGGCCCAGTCCCTAATCGGTCCCGGGTGTGCGGGCCTTCACCTCCGATCCCGCCTCCCCTGACACCCAAATCTCAAGCCCTCGGTCCTCCATGGTAGGGGTCCCATTCCCCGGCCGCTCCCCGGTATGCGGGCCTCGGACACGCCGCCCGTCCCACCCCTCACCTCGGGCTCCAAGTCTCCACGCCCCCGCTTTTCTTCACATCCGGCACCTCGTCGTCCCTCTGAGCACCTATAGGAGGGTGGAACGCGGGGGACTTGGCAGTTGTAGCTGAGGCAGTTGAAGCTTGTTTACCATCACTATGGAAACCCCTGGCAGCGCGCCCCGGGAGAGGGCCCCTCGGAGAGGCTGGGTCAGGCGCGCGGCGGGCCCGAGGCCACAACTCCCGTCCGTCGTGCGCACGCGGCGCTTCCGGAAGACCTTCGGCTCTCGGAGTGCCCTGCCCTCCCTCGGCCCTGCGCCCAAGCACCCGGGAATAGCAGCCCCAGGAACCCGCGCCCTCGGCCCGCTCCCGGCTGCCAGCGTAACCGCGGGCCGGTTTCCCTGCAGAACCCTACCTTTTTCTTCAGGAAGACGCGGCGTAGTCCAACTTCCAAGACGGAGCCGGAAAGACGCAAAGACCACGGCGGGGCGGGGGCTCTGAGGCGGTCGTCCGTGGGCGGGGCCGAGAGGGCGCATTGTGACGCTCCCGGAGCGGAGCCAGGGATTGGCCGGCCAGGAGTAGGGCGGGGCCAGGGCCTGAGGACCGGAAGCGCTGCGGGAAGGGGAGGGGTGGGACGTGGGCGAGCGCTGGTGGGGGGAGGGGAGGAATTGTGGGGCACGGTTGAACCTGTAAGGATACTGACTGGGAGAGTCCCCCAAACAGTGAGCCCAAAGGACGCCCGGATTGAAGACCAGGGTGACAGAAGAAAATGAGAGTCATTTCCGGACGAGAGTGAAGAAAGAGGGAACCGAGAACATCGGAGACCGATAAAGGCGGCTCCGAGGGCAGGGTTTAGGGAGGGATTAGCAGGGTGACTGAGGTTGCTTACGTGACTATCACTTGGGCTGAGAAGCCCCAAGGTTTCTGAAGGTGACCCTCAAGACGCCGAGGCAATGCACAGTGTTCAGTGAGAGCCCCTGAGCCGACTGGCTGGATGGTAGCTGAAATGGCTACCCTGCCTGAGGCAGTGGAACAGATTCTTTAATGTGTTCTGGGATTAATAATTCTTACCATTTTATTTTTGTAGTCTCCATAAAGAGGAAGATATAAATGCACTCATTACTGGTGAAGCAGAAGATTATTTTTAAAATCACCAGTTAAATTAAGGGGATGCTTGGAATAGGGCCAGATTATGAATGGGTGACCATAGTAAAGGAAGGAGCAGTTTGTCAAAAGAAGCTGATTCCAGGAAAAAAAAATGGGAAGAGTAAAAGGAGGAGGTGAAAATGTACTAGAAAACTGATGAGGCATAATTTCAGAGAACAGGTCCTACAAAAATCAAATAGGTATTCATAAGAAACCCAATGACTCCATCACAACTCAGGCTGTAGAAAAGTCTGTTTCTGGAGAGAAAATGCAAGTAGCTAATCTGAGGCAAATATTCAAATTATACCCCCCCCCAAAAAAAAAGACTTCAGAATTTAGGGACTGAAACCAGGTCCAAGAAGACATGTTCATGCAATCCACTAAGAGGGCCTCTGAGCCATGGGGGCTTTTTTTTTTCTCGGTATGCGGGCTGCTCACTGTTGTGGCATGGGGGCTTTTTGATCCCCTCAGCAAGTCTGACAGTTCTCCAGCATTCATAAATGATGCAGTAATCTTTGAGGCCTTCTGTAATGAAAGAATAGGGCTTTGGCCTGATGATGAGCCTTCCCCTGCTCCTAGGGAGTCCACTACAGTATCTTTTGCAGGTGAGCACCAGCACAGTCACATGTTGGCCCTCGTCCACAGTAAGGGTTGGGGTAGCTCAGACTGGTGTCACAGATCCCAGACCTTTTCCACAGATAGCCATCTCACCTCACCAACTGGAGGATGCTTGCGCACACCCGGTCCACTTGGACCACCTCCTCAGCCGCGGGGCTTTAGAGGCCTCCACCTTTTCTTTTCACCTCTGTGTCCGCAAAAGTGTCTCACCTAAGCTCTGAAATCGAAAAAGACACATTTGTTCGATTCTTACGAGTACCTGCACCGAGGTGCACCTCTACTGTCTGGTTTAAAAACAGTTGAGGGACTTCCCTGGTGGTCCAATGACTAAGACTCTGCCCTCCCAATGCAGGAGGCCCGGGTTCAATTCCTGGTCAGGGAACTAGATCCCACATGCTGCAACAACAACAACAAAAAATCCCTAAGGGGGCTTCCCTGGTGGCGCAGTGGTTGAGAGTCCGCCTGCCGATGCAGGGGACACGGGTTGGTGCCCCGGTCCGGGAAGATCCCACATGCTGCGTAGCGGCTGGGCCTGTGAGCCATGGCTGCTGAGCCTGTGCATCCGGAGCCTGTGCTCCACAACGGGAGAGGCCACAACAGTGGGAGGCCCACGTACCACAAAAAAAAAAAAAAAAAAAAAAAAATCCCGTATGCAGGAACGAAGATCCCGCGTGCCTCAACTAAGACCTGACGCAGCCAAATAAATAAATAAATATTTTAAAAATAAAGTGAAGTAAAAACAATTGAATTCAGCACAAATGAAAATCACCCCAAGATGTATCCTCTTACAGATTGACCTGCCTGCTTATTTCCTGTTGTTAATATAAACAGATTATTATCACAGATTTAATACCTTTTAATAAGTATTTTTTTAAGTTTTAAAAAATAAGCTCATCTCTGGAAACCACTCGTCCACAACAAATGGTACAGAGGTTTGTATTGTCTAGAATTTTACAACTGGTATCCCTTGAAAGAACAATTTTCCCTTTAAGCTTTGATACCCGCCTCCCCTTCTTTCCCAGGAGTGCGCCTGGATAGGAAGGATCACCAAGGCTCAGAGGAGGCTCTTACTCAAAATCCCGTTATCTGTCAAACAGCAGTGGCAGTAACAATAGTGAATATGTATTGCACCTTCACTGTGCTTTGCACTATTAGGAGTACTTAATCTCATTTAAGCATCATAGCAACCCACCAGTAGATGTTACTATTATCATCACCACTTAGTAGAAGGATACAGAGGTATAGAGTTGTTAAGGTAACTTTCCTAAGGTCACTCAGCTTGTGGATAGCAGGTCTGACCATTGGGCGAAGGCACTCTATTTCCAGGGTCTTGCACTCGTTAAAATGCTGCACTCTTAAGTGCAGTGAGAGATAGGTCTTTCAGGCTGGCTCCCAAGCCCCTTCTCTGCCTCCCTTTCCCATCTGAAAGAAGGAAAGAATGAAGTGAGAAAACAATTGAACTGCCCAGCCACAGTATAGGTCCAGTCCAAATGTAATGATTCTCCTTTGGTGCTGTAGTAGCCAAGGATGAAGGATAAGATAACCTAGGTGAGATGCCAGCAGGCTCAGCGGTCACAGCCTTGTGTGATCAGTTTTCTTGACCAATACAGAAAAATGTACCTTTGAAGCAGCACCAATGCTTATTCAAGAAATAAGTCACAATAGCCAGGACATGGAAGCAACCTAAGTGTCCATCAACAGATGAATTGATAAAGAAGATGTGGCACATATAGACAGTGGAATATTAGCCATAAAAAGAAACGAGATTGAGTTATTTGTAGTGAGGTGGATGGACCTAGAGTCTGTCATACAGAGTGAAGTAAGTCAGAAAGAGAAAAATACCGTATGCTAACACATATATATGGAATCAAAGAAAAAAAAAAAAAGGTCATGAAGAACCTAGGGGCAAGATGGGAATAAAGACACAGACCTACTAGAGAATGGACTTGAGGATATGGGGATGGGGAAGGGTAAGCTGTGACAAAGTGAGAGAGTGGCATGGACATATATACACTAACAAAAGTAAAATAGATAGCTAGTGGGAAGCAGCCGCATAGCACAGGGAGATCAGCTCGGTGCTTTGTGACCACCTAGAGGGGTGGGATAGGGAGGGTGGGAGGGAGGGAGATGCAAGAGGGAAGAGATATGGGAACATATGTATATGTATAACTGATTCACTTTGTTATAAAGCAGAAACTAACACACCATTGTAAAGCAATTATACTCCAATAAAGATGTTAAAAAAAAAAAGAAAAGAAAAAGAAATAAGTCGCAATAGCCAGGACATGCAAGCAATCTAAGTGACTATCAACAGAGGAATGGACAAAGAAGATGTGGCACATATATACCATGGAATATTACTCAGCCATAAAAAGAAATGAGATTGAGTTATTTGTGGTGAGGTGGATGGACCTAGAGTCTGTCATACAGAGTGAAGTAAGTCAGAAAGAGAAAAACAAATACTGTATGCTAACACATATATATGGACTCTAAAAAAAAAAAATTGTTCTCATGAACCTAGGGGCAGGACAGTAATAAAGACACAGATGTGGAGAATGGACTTGAGGACATGGAGAGGGGGAAGGGTAAGCTGGGATGAAGTGAGAGAGACATATAT